>NC_088409.1:2332361-2467068 GCF_034236695.1 Oncorhynchus nerka | reverse complement strand
GAAACACTATCTACTGTTACTACAACACTAATAGAAACACTATCTATCTACTGTTACTACAACACTATCTACTGTTACTACAACACTATCTACTGTTACTACAACACTATTATCTGTTACTACACTAATAGAAACACTATCTACTGTTACTACAACACTAATAGAAACACTATCTACAACACTATCTACTGTTACTACAACACTATCTAATAGTTAACACTATCTACTGTTACTACAGCACTAATAGAAACACTATCTACTGTTACTACAACACTAATAGAAACACTATCTACTGTTACTACAACACTAATAGAAACACTATCTACTGTTACTACAACACTATCTACTACTTACAACACTAATAGAAACACTATCTACTGTTACTACAACACTAATAGAAACACTATCTACTGTTACAAACACTAATAGAAACACTATCTACTACTACAACACTATCTACTGTTACTACAACACTATCTACTGTTACTACAACACTATCTACTGTTACTACTAGCACTAATAGAAACACTATCTACTGTTACTACAGCACTAATAGAAACACTATCTACTGTTACTACAACACTATCTACTGTTACTACAACACTATCTACTGTTACTACAACACTAATAGAAACACTATCTACTGTTACTACAACACTAATAGAAACACTACTGTTACTACAACACTAATAGAAACACTATCTACTGTTACTACAACACTATCTACTGTTACTACAACATCTACTGTTACTACAACACTATAGAAACACTATCTACTGTTACTACAACACTAATAGAAACACTATCTACTGTTACTACAACACTAATAGAAACACTATCTACTGTTACTACAACACTAATAGCACTATCTACTGTTACTACAACACTAATAGAAACACTATCTTCTGTTACTACAACACTAATAGAAACACTATCTACTGTTACTACAACACTATCTACTGTTACTACAACACTATTACTACAATGTTACTACAACACTAATAGAAACACTATCTACTGTTACTACAGCACTAATAGAAACACTATCTACTGTTACTACAGCACATCTACTGTTACTACAACACTAATAGAAACACTATCTACTGTTACTACAACACTAATAGAAACACTATCTACTGTTACTACAACACTATCTACTGTTACTACAACTACACTATCTACTGTTACTACAACACTATCTACTGTTACTACAACACTATCTACTACTACAACACTATCTACTGTTACTACAACACTAATAGAAACACTATCTACTGTTACTACAACACTATCTAGAAAACACTAATCTACTGTTACTACAACTAATAGAAACACTATCTACTGTTACTACAACACTAATAGAAACACTATCTACTGTTACTACAACACTAATAGAAACATCTACTGTTACTAACACTAATAGAAACACTATCTACTGTTACTACAACACTAATAGAAACACTATCTACTGTTACTACAACACTAATAGAAACACTATCTACTGTTACTACAACACTAATACTGTTAACACTATCTACTGTTACTACAACACTAATAGAAACACTATCTACTGTTACTACAACACTAATAGAAACACTATCTACTGTTACTACAACACTATCTACTGTTACTAAACACTAATAGAATCACTATCTACTGTTACTACAACACTATCTAGAAACACTATCTACACTATCTACTGTTACTACAACACTAATAGAAACTATCTACTGTTACTGTTACAACACTAATAGAAACACTATCTACTGTTACTACAACACTAATAGAAACACTATCTACTGTTACTACAACACTATCTACTGTTACTACAACACTACTAGAAACACTATCTACTGTTACTACAACACTATCTACTGTTACTACAACACTATCTACTGTTACTACAACACTAATAGAAACACTATCTACTGTTACTACAACACTATCTACTGTTACTACAACACTAATAGAAACACTATCTACTGTTACTACAACACTAATAGAAACACTATCTACTGAAAACACTATCTACTGTTACTACAACACTAATAGAAACACTATCTACTGTTACTACAACACTAATAGAAACACTATCTACTGTTACTACAACACTAATAGAAACACTATCTACTGTTACTACAACACTAATAGAAACACTATCTACTGTTACTACAACACTAATAGAAACACTATCTACTGTTACTACAACACTATCTACTGTTACTACAACACTATCTACTGTTACTACAACACTAATAGAAACACTATCTACTGTTACTACAACACTATCTACTGTTACTACAACACTAATAGAAACACTATCTACTGTTACTACAACACTAATAGAAACTACTACTGTTACTACAACACTATAGAACACTATCTACTGTTACTACAGCACTAATAGAAACACTATCTACTGTTACTACAACACTAATAGAAACACTATCTACTGTTACTACAACACTACTATCTACTGTTACTACAACACTACTAGAAACACTATCTACTGTTACTACAACACTAATAGAAACACTATCTACTGTTACTACAGCACTAATAGAAACACTCTACTGTTACTACAACACTAATAGAAACACTATCTACTGTTACTACTGTTACTACAAACACTATCTACTGTTACTACAACACTATCTACTGTTACTACAACACTATCTACTACTGTTACTACAACACTAATAGAAACACTACTGTTACTACAACACTATCTACTGTTACTACAACACTAATATCTACTGAAACACTATCTACTGTTACTACAACACTAATAGAAACACTATCTACTGTTACTACAACACTAATAGAAACACTATCTACTGTTACTACAACACTATCTACTAGAAACACTATCTACTGTTACTACAACACTAATAGAAACACTATCTACTGTTACTACAACACACTATCTACTGTTACTACAACACTAATAGAAACACTATCTACTGTTACTACAACACTATCTACTGTTACTACAACACTATCTACTGTTACTACAACACTAATAGAAACACTATCTACTGTTACTACAACACTACTACAACACTATCTACTGTTACTACAAACACTATCTACTGTTACTACAACACTAATAGAAACACTATCTGTTACTGTTACTACAACACTAATAGAAACACTATCTACTGTTACTACAACACTATCTACTGTTACTACAACACTAATAGAAACACTATCTACTGTTACTACAACACTATCTACTACTGTTACTACAAACACTATCTACTGTTACTACAACACTAATAGAAACACTATCTACTGTTACTACAACACTATCTACTGTTACTACAACACTAATAGAAACACTATCTACTGTTACTACAACACTATAGAAACACTATCTACTGTTACTACAACACTAATAGAAACACTATCTACTGTTACTACAACTACAGCACTAATAGAAACACTATCTACTGTTACTACAACACTAATAGAAACACTATCTACTGTTACTACAACACTATCTACTGTTACTACAACACTAATAGAAACACTATCTACTGTTACTACAACACTAATAGAAACACTATCTACTGTTACTACAACACTATCTACTGTTACTACAGCACAATAGAAACACTATCTACTGTTACTACAACACTATCTACTGTTACTACAACACTATCTACTGTTACTACAACACTAATAGAAACACTATCTACTGTTACTACAACTAATAGAAACACTATCTACTAGAAACACTATCTACTGTTACTACAACACTAATAGAAACACTATCTACTGTTACTCTCTACTGTTACTACAACACTAATAGAAAACACTATCTACTGTTACTACAACACTATCTACTGTTACTACAACACTATCTATCTACTGTTACTACAACACTAATAGAAACACTATCTACTGTTACTACAACACTATCTACTGTTACTACAACACTAAGCACTAGAAACACTATCTACTGTTACTACAACACTAATAGAAACACTATCTACTGTTACTACAACACTAATAGAAACACTATCTACTGTTACTACAACACTAATAGAAACACTATCTACTGTTACTACAACACTATCTATCTACTGTTACTACAACACTATCTAGAAACACTATCTACTGTTACTACAACACTAATAGAAACACTATCTACTGTTACTACAACACTATCTACTGTTACTAACACACTATCTACTGTTACTACAGCACTAATAGAAACACTATCTACTGTTACTACAACACTATAGAAACACTATCTACTGTTACTACAACACTAATAGAAACACTATCTACTGTTACTACTAATAGAAACACTATCTACTGTTACTACAACACTATCTACTGTTACTACAACACTAGAAACACTATCTACTGTTACTACAACACTAATAGAAACACTATCTACTGTTACTACAACTAATAGAAACACTATCTACTGTTACTACAACACTATCTACTGTTACTACAACACTAATCTACTGTTACTACACTATCTACTGTTACTACAACACTAATAGAAACACTATCTACTGTTACTACAGCACTAATAGAAACACTATCTACTGTTACTACAACAATAGAAACACTATCTACTGTTACTACAACACTATAGAAACACTATCTACTGTTACTACAACACTATCTACTGTTACTACAACAAACACTATCTACTGTTACTACAAACACACTATCTACTGTTACTACAAATAGAAACACTATCTACTGTTAAACACACTATCTACTGTTACTACAACACTATCTACTGTTACTACAACACTAATAGAAACACTATCTACTGTTACTACTGTTACTTACAACACTATCTAGAAACACTATCTACTGTTACTACAGCACTAATAGAAAACACTATCTACTGTTACTACAACACTATCTACTGTTACTACAACACTATCTACTGTTACTACAACACTATCTACTGTTACTACAACACTATCTACTGTTACTACAGCACTAATAGAAACACTATCTACTGTTACTACAACACTAATAGAAACACTATCTACTGTTACTACAACACTAATAGAAACACTATCTACTGTTACTACAACACTATCTACTGTTACTACAACACTAATAGAAACACTATCTACTGTTACTACAACACTATCTACTGTTACTACAACACTATCTACTGTTACTACAACACTATCTACTGTTACTACAACACTATCTACTGTTACTACAAACACTATCTACTGAAACACTATCTACTGTTACTACAACACTAATAGAAACACTATCTACTGTTACTACAACACTAATAGAAACACTATCTACTGTTACTACAACACTAATAGAAACACTATCTACTGTTACTACAACACTAATACTACAACAAACACTATCTACTGTTACTACAACACTAATAGAAACACTATCTACTGTTACTACAACACTAACTAGAAACACTATCTACTGTTACTACAACACTAATATCTACTGTTACTACACACTATCTACTGTTACTACAACACTAATAGAAACACTATCTACTGTTACTACAACACTAATAGAAACACTATCTACTGTTACTACAACACTATCTACTGTTACTACAACACTAATAGAAACACTATCTACTGTTACTACAGCACTAATAGAAACACTATCTACTGTTACTACAACACTATCTACTGTTACTACAACACTAATAGAAACACTATCTACTGTTACTACAACACTAATAGAAACACTATCTACTGTTACTACAACACTAATAGAAACACTATCTACTGTTACTACAACACTAATAGAAACACTATCTACTGTTACTACAACACTATCTACTGTTACTACACACTATCTATCTACTGTTACTACAACACTAATAGAAACACTATCTACTGTTACTACAACACTATCTACTACAGCACTTACTACAACACTATAGAAACTATCTACTGTTACTACAACACTAATAGAAACACTATCTACTGTTACTACAACACTATCTACTGTTACTACAACACTAATAGAAACACTATCTACTGTTACTACAACACTAATAGTAACACTATCTACTGTTACTACAACACTATCTACTGTTACTACAACACTAATAGAAACACTATCTACTGTTACTACAACACTAATAGAAACACTATCTACTGTTACTACAACACTATCACTAATAGAAACACTATCTACTGTTACTACAACACTAATAGAAACACTATCTACTGTTACTACAACACTAATAGAAACACTATCTACTATCAACTACACTATCTACTGTTACTACAACACTAATAGAAACACTATCTACTGTTACTACAACACTATCTACTGTTACTACAACACTATCTACTGTTACTACAACACTATCTACTGTTACTACAACACTATCTATCTACTGTTACTACAACACTAATCTACTACTGTTACTACAACACTAATACTATCTACTGTTACTACAACACTAATAGAAACTATCTGTTACTACAACACTAATAGAAACACTATCTACTGTTACTACAACACTAATAGAAACACTATCTACTGTTACTACAACACTATCTACTGTTACTACAACACTAATAGAAACACTATCTACTGTTACTACAACACTAATAGAAACACTATCTACTGTTACTACAACACTAATAGAAACACTATCTACTGTTACTACAACACTATCTACTGTTACTACAACACTATCTACTGTTACTACAACACTATCTACTGTTACTACAACACTATCTACTGTTACTACAGCACTAATCTATCTACTGTTACTACAACACTAATACAACACTCTACTGTTACTACACTAATAGAAACACTATCTACTGTTACTACAACACTAATAGAAACACTATCTACTGTTACTACAACACTAATCTACTGTTACTACAACACTATCTACTGTTACTACAACACTAATAGAAACACTATCTACTGTTACTACAACACTATCTACTACTAACACTATCTACTGTTACTACAACACTATAGAAACACTACTGTTACTACAACACTAATAGAAACACTATCTACTGTTACTACAACACTATCTACTACAGTTACTACAACACTAATAGAAACACTATCTACTGTTACTACAACACTAATAGAAAACACTAATCTACTACTGTTACTACAACACTAATAGAAACACTATCTACTGTTACTACAACACTAATAGAAACTATCTACTCTACACTAATAGACAACACTATCTACTGTTACTACAGCACTAATAGAAACACTATCTACTGTTACTACAACACTAATAGAAACACTATCTACTGTTACTACAACACTAATAGAAACACTATCTACTGTTACTACAACACTAATAGAAACACTATCTACTGTTACTACAACACTAATAGAAACACTATCTACTGTTACTACAACACTATCTACTACTGTTACTACAACACTAATAGAAACACTATCTACTGTTACTACAACACTAATAGAAACACTATCTACTGTTACTACAACACACTATCTACTGTTACTACAACACTAATAGAAACACTATCTACTGTTACTACAACAATAGAAACACTATCTACTGTTACTACAACACTATCTACTGTTACTACAACACTATCTACTGTTAACACAACACTACTAGAAACATCTATATCTACTGTTACTACAACACTAATAGAAACACTATCTACTGTTACTACAACACTAATAGAAACACTAGTTACTACAACATCTACTGTTACTACAACACTAATAGAAACACTATCTACTGTTACTACAGCACTAATAGAAACACTATCTACTGTTACTACAACACTATCTATAGAAACACTATCTACTGTTACTACAACACTAATAGAAAACACTATCTACTGTTACTACAACACTAATAGAAACACTATCTACTGTTACTACAACACTAATCACTATCTACTGTTACTACTAACACTAATAGAAACACTATCTACTGTTACTACAACACTAATAGAAACACTATCTACTGTTACTACAACACTAATAGAAACACTATCTACTGTTACTACAACACTAATAGAAACACTATCTACTGTTACTACAACACTAATAGAAACACTATCTACTGTTACTACAACACTATCTACTGTTACTACAACACTAATAGAAACACTATCTACTGTTACTACAGCACTAATAGAAACACTATCTACTGTTACTACAACACTATCTACTGTTACTACAACACTAATAGAAACACTATCTACTGTTACTACAACACTATCTACTGTTACTACAACACTATCTAGAAACACTATCTACTGTTACTACAACAACACTATAGAAACACTATCTACTGTTACTACAACACTAATAGAAACACTATCTACTGTTACTACAACACTAATAGAAACACTATCTACTGTTACTACAACACTATCTACTGTTACTACAACACTAATAGAAACACTATCTACTGTTACTACAACACTATCTACTGTTACTACAACACTATCTACTGTTACTACAACACTAATAGAAACACTATCTACTGTTACTACAACACTAATAGAAACACTATCTACTGTTACTACAACACTATCTACTGTTACTACAACACTATCTACTGTTACTACAACACTATCTACTGTTACTACAACACTATAGAAACACTATCTACTGTTACTACAGCACTAATAGAAACATCTACTGTTACTACAACAATAGAAACACTATCTACTGTTACTACAACACTATCTACTGTTACTAAACACTATCTACTGTTACTACAACACTATCTACTACTCTATCTACTGTTACTACAACACTAATAGAAACACTATCTACTGTTACTACAACACTATAGAAACACTATCTACTGTTACTACAACACTAATAGAAACTAGTTAACAACACTATCTACTATTACTACTACTACTGTTACTACAACACTAATAGAAACACTATCTACTGTTACTACAACACTATCTACTACTGTTACTACAACACTAATAGAAACACTATCTACTGTTACTACAACACTATCTACTGAAAACACTATCTACTGTTACTACAACACTATCTACTACCGTTACTACAACACTAATAGAAACACTATCTACTGTTACTACAACACTAATAGAAACACTATCTACTGTTACTACAACACTATCTACTCTATCTACTATCTACCGTTACTACAACACTAATAGAAACACTATCTGTTACTACAACACTACTAGAAACACTATCTACTGTTACTACAACACTACTAAAACACTAGACTACACACTATCTACTGTTACTACAACACTAATAGAAACACTATCTACTGTTACTACAACACTAATAGAAACACTATCTACTGTTACTACAACACTATCTACTGTTACTACAACACTAAACACTATCTACTGTTACTACAACACTAATAGAAACACTATCTACTGTTACTACAACACTATCTACTGTTACTACAACACTATCTATCTACTGTTACTACAACACTAATAGAAACACTATCTACTGTTACTACAACACTAATAGAAACACTATCTACTGTTACTACAACACTAAAACACAATCTACTGTTACTACAACTACAACACTATCTACTGTTACTACAACACTAATAGAAACACTATCTACTGTTACTACAACACTATCTACTGTTACTACAACACTATCTACTGTTACTACAACACTATCTACTGTTACTACAACACTATCTACTGTTACTACAACACTATCTACTGTTACTACAACACTAATAGAAACACTATCTACTGTTACTACAACACTAATAGAAACACTATCTACTGTTACTACAACACTAATAGAAACACTATCTACTGTTACTACAACACTATCTACTGTTACTACAACACTATCTACTGTTACTACAACACTAATAGAAACACTATCTACTGTTACTACAACACTAATAGAAACACTATCTACTGTTACTACAACACTATCTACTGTTACTACAACACTATCTACTGTTACTACAACACTATCTACTGTTACTACAACACTATCTACTGTTACTACAACACTAATAGAAACACTATCTACTGTTACTACAACACTATCTACTGTTACTACAACACTAATAGAAACACTATCTACTGTTACTACAACACTAATAGAAACACTATCTACTGTTACTACAACACTAATAGAAACACTATCTACTGTTACTACAACACTAATAGAAACACTATCTACTGTTACTACAACACTATCTACTGTTACTACAACACTAATAGAAACACTATCTACTGTTACTACAACACTATCTACTGTTACTACAACACTAATAGAAACACTATCTACTACAACACTTACTACAACACTACATAGTTAAAACACTATCTACTGTTACAACACATCTACTGTTACTACATAATAGAAACACTATCTACTGTTACTACAACACTAATATCTACTGTTACTACAACACTATCTACTGTTACTACAACACTAATAGAAACACTATCTACTGTTACTACAACACTACTAGAAACACTATCTACTGTTACTACAACACTATCTAGAAAACACTATCTACTGTTACTACAACACTAATAGAAACACTATCTACTGTTACTACAACACTATCTACTATTGTTACTACAACACTATCACTATCTACTGTTACTACAACACTATCTACTGTTACTACAACACTATCTACTGTTACTACAACACTATCTACTGTTACTACAACACTAATAGAAACACTATCTACTGTTACTACAACACTATCTACTGTTACTACAACACTAATAGAAACACTATCTACTGTTACTACAACACTATCTACTGTTACTACAACACTAATAGAAACACTATCTACTGTTACTACAACACTATCTACTATCTACTGTTACTACAACACTAATAGAAACACTATCTACTGTTACTACAACACTAATAGAAACACTATCTACTGTTACTACAACACTAATAGAAACACTATCTACTGTTACTACAACACTAATAGAAACACTATCTACTGTTACTACAACACTATCTACTGTTACTACAACACTAATAGAAACACTATCTACTGTTACTACAACACTAATAGAAACACTATCTACTGTTACTACAACACTAATAGAAACACTATCTACTGTTACTACAACACTAATAGAAACACTATCTACTGTTACTACAACACTAATAGTTACTAAACACTATCTACTGTTACTACAACACTAATAGAAACACTATCTACTGTTACTACAACACTATCTATCTACTGTTACTACAACACTAATAGAAACACTATCTACTGTTACTACAACACTAATAGAAACACTATCTATCTACTGTTACTACAACACTAATAGAAACACTATCTACTGTTACTACAACACTATCTACTGTTACTACAACACTAATAGAAACACTATCTACTGTTACTACAACACTAATAGAAACACTATCTACTGTTACTACAACACTATCTACTGTTACTACAACACTATCTACTGTTACTACAACACTAATAGAAACACTATCTACTGTTACTACAACACTATCTACTGTTACTACAACACTAATAGAAACACTATCTACTGTTACTACAACACTAATAGAAACACTATCTACTGTTACTACAAACACTATCTACTGTTACTACAACACTAATAGAAACTATCTACAACACTACTAGAAACACTATCTACTGTTACTACAACACTAATAGAAACACTATCTACTGTTACTACAACACTATCTACTGTTACTACAACACTAATAGAAACACTATCTACTGTTACTACAACACTAATAGAAACACTATCTACTGTTACTACAACACTATCTACTGTTACTACAACACTAATAGAAACACTATCTACTGTTACTACAACACTATCTACTGTTACTACAACACTAATAGAAACACTATCTACTGTTACTACAACACTAATAGAAACACTATCTACTGTTACTACAACACTAATAGAAACACTATCTACTGTTACTACAACACTAATAGAAACACTATCTACTGTTACTACAACACTAATAGAAACACTATCTACTGTTACTACAACACTAATAGAAACACTATCTATCTACTGTTACTACAACACTATCTACTAGTTACTACAACACTATCTAGAAACACTATCTACTGTTACTACAACACTAATAGAAACACTATCTACTGTTACTACAACACTATCTACTGTTACTACAACACTATCTACTGTTACTACAACACTAATAGAAACACTATCTACTGTTACTACAACTAATAGAAACATCTACTGTTACTACAACACTATCTACTGTTACTACAACACTATCTACTGTTACTACAACACTATCTACTGTTACTACAACACTAATAGAAACATCTATCTACAACACTATCTACTGTTACTACAACACTAATAGAAACACTATCTACTGTTACTACAACACTAATAGAAACACTATCTACTGTTACTACAACACTTTAATACAACACTATCTACTACTGTTACTACAACACTATCTACTGTTACTAAACACTATCTACTGTTACTACAACACTAATAGAAACACTATCTACTGTTACTACAACACTAATAGAAACACTATCTACTGTTACTACAACAACACTATCTACTGTGTTACTACTACAACACTAATAGAAACACTATCTACTGTTACTACAACACTATCTATACTACAACACTAATAGAAACACTATCTACTGTTACTACAACACTAATAGAAACACTATCTACTGTTACTACAACACTATCTACTGTTACTACAACACTAATACTACAACACTATCTACTGAAACTACTAATACTGTTACTACAACACTATCTACTGTTACTACAACACTAATAGAAACACTATCTACTGTTACTACAACACTAATAGAAACACTATCTACTGTTACTACAACACTATCTACTGTTACTACAACACTATCTACTGTTACTACAACACTATCTACTGTTACTACAACACTAATAGAAACACTATCTACTGTTACTACAACACTAATAGAATCACTGCAAAACCAATGAGAATATATGAGTATACACATGGCAATATAGAATACGTGCTAATGGGTTATATTACCCATTTTCTGAAAGATATTATAAACTGGGTGGTTAGAGCCCTGAATGCTGATTGGCTGACAGCCGTGGTATATCAGACCGTATACCACGGGTATGACAAAACGTTTATTTTTACCGCTCTAATTACGTTGGTAACCAGTTTATAATTAAGCAAAAAGGCACCTCGGGGGGTTTAGCCATGGTATATTGGCCATATACCACACCGCCTCCTGCCATATTGCTTAAATATAACACTGTAACAATCAACATATAGTACATTACTTCTGCCTCAAATCAGACTGTTTCTTCATCCACATCTCTGAGGTTCAAAATCAACGTAATAATGTTTCCCCGTCTCCTTCTAACAACCTGCAATTTATCATTGGGGTTCTCCTGATTGCTAAAGTTAGCAGGAGAGAAACATACGAGTGTTGACCAGAACACAGCCTTTAATGCTGTGAAATTGTGTGTTTTCATTGTGCAGAACATCACACACCAGCTGAATGCTAATAACGCAGCATACCATGTCACTCTCTGTTACCATATCTCTCCCTCGCTCTTTCTCTCTTTCTCTCTCCGTCTCTATTTCTCTCCCTCTCTAGCTCTCTCTCATTCTGTTTGTCTCTCTCTCTCTACCCCTCTCGCACTCTCCGTCTCTATTTCTCTCCCTCTCTAGCTCTCTCTCATTCTGTTTATGTCTCTCTCTCTCTACCCCTCTCTCACTCTCCGTCTCTATTTCTCTCCCTCTCTAGCTCTCTCTCATTCTGTTTGTCTCTCTCTCTCTACCCCTCTCTCACTCTCCGTCTCTATTTCTCTCCCTCTCTAGCTCTCTCTCATTCTGTTTATGTCTCTCTCTCTCTACCCCTCTCTCACTCTCCGTCTCTATTTATCTCCCTCTCTAGCTCTCTCTCATTCTGTTTATGTCTCTCTCTCTCTCCCTCCATCTATACTGAACAAAAATATAAACGCAACATGTAAAATGTCAGTCTCATCATTTGAAATAAAAGATCCCAGAAAATGTCCATATGCACAAAAAGTGTATTTTTCTCAAATATTGTGCACAAAATTGTTTAATTTGTCAAGGTAATCCATCCACCTGACAGCTGTGGCATATCAAGAAGCTGATTAAACAGCATGATCATTACACAGATGCACCTTGTGCTGGGGAGAATAAAAGGCCACTCTAAAATGTACAGTTTTGTCACACAACACAATGTCTAACATTTTGAGGGAGTGTGCAATTGGCATGCTGACTGCAGAAATGTCCAACAGAGCTGTTGCCAGATAAATTAATGTTAATTTCTCTACAAACGTTGTTTTAGAGAATTTGGCACTACATCCAAATGGCTTCACAACCGCAGACCACGTGAAAACCAGCCCGGGACCTCCACATTCCAGCTGCTACACCTGTGGGGTCATCTGAGGAGGAGGGGGGATGCTGAGGAATATTTCTGTCTGTAATAAGCCCAATTTTGTTGGGAAAATTTCATTCTGATTGGCTGGGCTTGACAACCACAGTGGGTGGACCTGGCTCCCAAGTGAATGGGCCTATGCCCTCACTCCCCAGTCATGTCAAATCCATAGATTGGGGCCAAATTAATTTATTTCAATTGACTGATTGAACTGTAACTCAGTAAAATACTTGAAATGATTATTGCTTATCTGCTGCTACCACCACTTTCTCTTTTTCACAAAGAATTATAAAGATCAAATCAAATCAAACTTTATTCGTCACATGCGCCGAATACAACAAAGTGTAGACTTCGTCGTGAAATGCTTTACTTTCAAGCCCTTAACCAACAGTGCAGTTCAAGAAGAGTTAAGACAAGATTTACTGACTAATCTAAAGTAAAAAACTATTAAAAAGTAACACAATAACAAGGCTATATACAGGGGGTACCAGTACAGAGTCAATGTGGAGGCTATATACAGAAGGTACCGGTACAGAGTCAATGTGGAGGCTATATACAGAAGGTACCGGGTACAGAGTCAATGTGGAGGGTATATACAGAAGGTACCGGGTACAGAGTCAATGTGGAGGCTATATACAGAAGGTACCGTACAGAGTCAATGTGGAGGCTATATACAGAAGGTACCGGTACAGAGTCAATGTGGAGGCTATATACAGAAGGTACCGTACAGAGTCAATGTGGAGGCTATATACAGAAGGTACCGGGGGTACAGAGTCAATGTGGAGGCTATATACAGAAGGTACCGGTACAGAGTCAATGTGGAGACTATATACAGAAGGTACCGGTACAGAGTCAATGTGGAGGCTATATACAGAAGGTACCGGTACAGAGTCAATGTGGAGACTATATACAGAAGGTACCGGTACAGAGTCAATGTGGAGGCTATATACAGAAGGTACCGGTACAGAGTCAATGTGGAAGGTATATACAGGGGTGTACAGAGTCAATGTGGAGACTATATACAGAAGGTACCGGTACAGAGTCAATGTGGAGGCTATATACAGAAGGTACCGGTACAGAGTCAATGTGGAGGCTATATACAGAAGGTACCGCAGAGTCAATGTGGAGGCTATATACAGAAGGTACCGGTACAGAGTCAATGTGGAGGCTATATACAGAAGGTACCGTGTACAGAGTCAATGTGGAGGCTATATACAGAAGGTACCCGGTACAGAGTCAATGTGGAGGCTATATACAGGGGTTACGGTACAGAGTCAATGTGGAGGCTATATATAGGGTGTTACGGTACAGAGTCAATGTGGAGGCTATATACAGAAGGTACCGGTACAGAGTCAATGTGGAGGCTATATACAGAAGGTACCGGTACAGAGTCAATGTGGAGGCTATATACAGAGGTACCGTACAGAGTCAATGTGGAGGCTATATATAGAAGGTACCGGTACAGAGTCAATGTGGAGGCTATATACAGGGTGTTACGGTACAGAGTCATTGTGGAGGCTATATACAGGGTGTTCCGGTACAGAGTCAATGTGGAGGCTATATACAGGGGTACCGGTACAGAGTCAATGTGGAGGCTATATACAGAAGGTACCGGTACAGAGTCAATGTGGAGGCTATATACAGGGGGTACCGGTACAGAGTCAATGTGGAGGCTATATACAGGGGGTACCGGTACAGAGTCAATGTGGAGGCTATATACAGGGGTACCGGTACAGAGTCAATGTGGAGGCTATATACAGAAGGTACCGGTACAGAGTCAATGTGGAGGCTATATACAGAAGGTACCGGTACAGAGTCAATGTGGAGGCTATATACAGAAGGTACCGAGTCAATGTACAGAGTCAATGTGGAGGCTATATACAGGGGTTACGGTACAGAGTCAATGTGGAGGCTATATACAGAAGGTACCGGTACAGAGTCAATGTGGAGGCTATATACAGAAGGTACCGTACAGAGTCAATGTGGAGGCTATATACAGAAGGTACCGGTACAGAGTCAATGTGGAGGCTATATACAGGGGGTACGGTACAGAGTCAATGTGGAGGCTATATACAGGGGTTGCGGTACAGAGTCAATGTGGAGGCTATATACAGAAGGTACCGGTACAGAGTCAATGTGGAGGCTATATACAGAAGGTACCGGTACAGAGTCAATGTGGAGGCTATATACAGAAGGTACCGGTACAGAGTCAATGTGGAGGCTATATATAGAAGGTACCGGTACAGAGTCAATGTGGAGGCTATATATAGGGTGTTACGGTACAGAGTCAATGTGGAGGCTATATACAGGGTGTTACGGTACAGAGTCAATGTGGAGGCTATATACAGGGGGTACCGGTACAGAGTCAATGTGGAGGCTATATACAGAAGGTACCGGTACAGAGTCAATGTGGAGGCTATATACAGGGGGTACCGGTACAGAGTCAATGTGGAGGCTATATACAGGGGGTACCGGTACAGAGTCAATGTGGAGGCTATATACAGGGGGTACCGGTACAGAGTCAATGTGGAGGGTATATACAGGGGGCACCGGTACAGAGTCAATGTGGAGGCTATATACAGGGGTACCAGTACAGAGTCAATGTGGAGGCTATATACAGGGGTACCGGTACAGAGTCAATGTGGAGGCTATATACAGGGGTACTGGTACAGAGTCAATGTGGAGGCTATATACAGGGTACCGGTACAGAGTCAATGTGGAGGCTATATACAGGGGTACCGGTACAGAGTCAATGTGGAGGCTATATACAGGGGTTACGGGTACAGAGTCAATGTGGAGGCTATATACAGGGGTTACGGTACAGAGTCAATGTGGAGGCTATATATAGGGTGTTACGGTACAGAGTCAATGTGGAGGCTATATACAGGGTGTTACGGTACAGAGTCAATGTGGAGACTATATACAGGGGGTACTGGCACAGAGTCAATGTGGAGACTATATACAGGGGTACCGGTACAGAGTCAATGTGGAGACTATATACAGGGTACCGGTACAGAGTCAATGTGGAGACTATATACAGGGGGTACTGGTACAGAGTCAATGTGGAGGGTATATACAGGGGTACCAGTACAGAGTCAATGTGGAGGCTATATACAGGGGTACCGTACAGAGTCAATGTGGAGGCTATATACAGGGGGTACCGGTACAGAGTCAATGTGGAGGCTATATACAGGGGTACCGGTACAGAGTCAATGTGGAGGCTATATACAGGGGGCACCGGTACAGAGTCAATGTGGAGGCTATATACAGAAGGTACTGGTACAGAGTCAATGTGGAAGGTATATACAGGGGGTACCGTACAGAGTCAATGTGGAGACTATATACAGAAGGTACCGGTACAGAGTCAATGTGGAGGCTATATACAGAAGGTACCGGTACAGAGTCAATGTGGAGGCTATATACAGAAGGTACCGGTACAGAGTCAATGTGGAGGCTATATACAGAAGGTACCGGTACAGAAATGTGGAGGCTATATACAGAAGGTACCGGTACAGAGTCAATGTGGAGGCTATATACAGAAGGTACCGGTACAGAGTCAATGTGGAGGCTATATACAGGGGTTACGGTACAGAGTCAATGTGGAGGCTATATATAGGGTGTTACGGTACAGAGTCAATGTGGAGGCTATATACAGAAGGTACCGGTACAGAGTCAATGTGGAGGCTATATACAGAAGGTACCGGTACAGAGTCAATGTGGAGGCTATATACAGAAGGTACCGGTACAGAGTCAATGTGGAGGCTATATATAGAAGGTACCGGTACAGAGTCAATGTGGAGGCTATATATAGGGTGTTGCGGTACAGAGTCAATGTGGAGGCTATATACAGGGTGTTACGGTACAGAGTCAATGGGAGGCTATATACAGAAGGTACCGGTACAGAGTCAATGTGGAGGCTATATACAGGGGGTACCGGTACAGAGTCAATGTGGAGGCTATATACAGGGGGTACCGGTACAGAGTCAATGTGGAGGCTATATACAGGGGGTACCGGTACAGAGTCAATGTGGAGGGTATATACAGGGGGCACCGGTACAGAGTCAATGTGGAGGGTATATACAGGGGGTACCAGTACAGAGTCAATGTGGAGGCTATATACAGGGGGTACCGGTACAGAGTCAATGTGGAGGCTATATACAGGGGGTACTGGTACAGAGTCAATGTGGAGGCTATATACAGGGGTACCGGTGAGAGTCAATGTGGAGGCTATATACAGGGGGTACCGGTACAGAGTCAATGTGGAGGCTATATACAGGGGGTTACAGTACAGAGTCAATGTGGAGGCTATATACAGGGGTTACGGTACAGAGTCAATGTGGAGGCTATATATAGGGTGTTACGGTACAGAGTCAATGTGGAGGCTATATACAGGGTGTTACGGTACAGAGTCAATGTGGAGACTATATACAGGGGGTACCGGTACAGAGTCAATGTGGAGACTATATACAGGGTGTTACGGTGTCAATGTGAGACTATATACAGGGGGTACCGGTACAGAGTCAATGTGGAGACTATATACAGGGGTACTGGTACAGAGTCAATGTGGAGGGTATAAGGGGTACCAGTACAGAGTCAATGTGGAGGCTATATACAGGGGGTACCGGTACAGAGTCAATGTGGAGGCTATATACAGGGGTACCGGTACAGAGTCAATGTGGAGGCTATATACAGGGGTACCGGTACAGAGTCAATGTGGAGGTATATACAGGGGCACCGGTACAGAGTCAATGTGGAGGCTATATACAGAAGGTACCGGTACAGAGTCAATGTGGAAGGTATATACAGGGGGTACCGGTACAGAGTCAATGTGGAGACTATACAGAAGGTACCGGTACAGAGTCAATGTGGAGGCTATATACAGAAGGTACCGGTACAGAGTCAATGTGGAGGCTATATACAGAAGGTACCGGTACAGAGTCAATGTGGAGGCTATATACAGAAGGTACCGGTACAGAGTCAATGTGGAGGCTATATACAGAAGGTACCGGTACAGAGTCAATGTGGAGATTATATACAGAAGGTACCGGTACAGAGTCAATGTGGAGGCTATATACAGGGGTTACGGTACAGAGTCAATGTGGAGCTATATATAGGGTGTTACGGTACAGAGTCAATGTGGAGGCTATATACAGAAGGTACCGGTACAGAGTCAATGTGGAGGCTATATACAGAAGGTACCGGTACAGAGTCAATGTGGAGGCTATATACAGAAGGTACCGGTACAGAGTCAATGTGGAGGCTATATATAGAAGGTACCGGTACAGAGTCAATGTGGAGGCTATATAGGGTGTTACGGTACAGAGTCAATGTGGAGGCTATATACAGGGTGTTACGGGTACAGAGTCAATGTGGAGGCTATATACCCGGTACAGAGTCAATGTGGAGGCTATATACAGAAGGTACCGCAGAGTCAATGTGGAGGCTATATACAGGGGGTAACCACAGAGTCAATGTGGAGGCTATATACAGGGGTACACAGAGTCAATGTGGAGGCTATATACAGGGTACCGGTACAGAGTCAATGTGGGCTATCACAAAGGTACCGGTACAGAGTCAATGTGGAGGCTATATACAGAAGGTACCGGTACAGAGTCAATGTGGAGGCTATATACAGAAGGTACCGGTACAGAGTCAATGTGGAGGCTATATACAGGGGTTACGGTACAGAGTCAATGTGGAGGCTATATACAGAAGGTACCGGTACAGAGTCAATGTGGAGGCTATATACAGAAGGTACCGGTACAGAGTCAATGTGGAGGCTATATACAGAAGGTACCGGTACAGAGTCAATGTGGAGGCTATATACAGGGGTTATGAGTCAATGTGGAGGCTATATATAGGGTGTTACGGTACAGAGTCAATGTGGAGGCTATACAGAAGGTACCGGTACAGAGTCAATGTGGAGGCTATATACAGAAGGTACCGGTACAGAGTCAATGTGGAGGCTATATACAGAAGGTACCGGTACAGAGTCAATGTGGAGGCTATATATAGGGTGTTACGGTACAGAGTCAATGTGGAGGCTATATACAGGGTGTTACGGTACAGAGTCAATGTGGAGGCTATATACAGGGGGTACCGGTACAGAGTCAATGTGGAGGCTATATACAGAAGGTACCGGTACAGAGTCAATGTGGAGGCTATATACAGGGGTACCGGTACAGAGTCAATGTGGAGGCTATATACAGGGGTACCGGTACAGAGTCAATGTGGAGGCTATATACAGGGGTACCGGTACAGAGTCAATGTGGAGGTATATACAGGGGGCACCGGTACAGAGTCAATGTGGAGGGTATATACAGGGGTACCAGTACAGAGTCAATGTGGAGGCTATATACAGGGGGTACCGGTACAGAGTCAATGTGGAGGCTATATACAGGGGGGTACTGGTACAGAGTCAATGTGGAGGCTATATACAGGGGGTACCGGTACAGAGTCAATGTGGAGGCTATATACAGGGGGTGGGTACAGAGTCAATGTGGAGGCTATATACAGGGGTTACGGTACAGAGTCAATGTGGAGGCTATATACAGGGGTTACGGTACAGAGTCAATGTGGAGGCTATATATAGGGTGTTACAGTACAGAGTCAATGTGGAGGCTATATACAGGGGTTACGGTACAGAGTCATTGTGGAGGCTATATACAGGGGTTACGGTACAGAGTCAATGTGGAGGGTATATACAGGGGTACCAGTACAGAGTCAATGTGGAGGCTATATACAGGGTGTTACGGTACAGAGTCAATGTGGAGGCTATATACAGGGGTACCGGTACAGAGTCAATGTGGAGGCTATATACAGAAGGTACCGGTACAGAGTCAATGTGGAGGCTATATACAGAAGTACCGGTACAGAGTCAATGTGGAGGCTATATACAGGGGTACCGGTACAGAGTCAATGTGGAGGCTATATACAGGGTACCAGAGTCAATGTGGAGGCTATATACAGAAGGTACCGGTACAGAGTCAATGTGGAGGCTATATACAGAAGGTACCGGTACAGAGTCAATGTGGAGGCTATATACAGAAGGTACCGGTACAGAGTCAATGTGGAGGCTATATACAGGGGTTACGGTACAGAGTCAATGTGGAGGCTATATACAGAAGGTACCGGTACAGAGTCAATGTGGAGGCTATATACAGAAGGTACCGGTACAGAGTCAATGTGGAGGCTATATACAGGGGCACCGGTACAGAGTCAATGTGGAGGGTATATACAGGGGCACCGGTACAGAGTCAATGTGGAGGTATATACAGGGGTACCAGTACAGAGTCAATGTGGAGGCTATATACAGGGGTACCGGTACAGAGTCAATGTGGAGGCTATATACAGGGGGTACTGGTACAGAGTCAATGTGGAGGCTATATACAGGGGTACCGGTACAGAGTCAATGTGGAGGCTATATACAGGGGTACCGGTACAGAGTCAATGTGGAGGCTATATACAGGGGGTTACGGTACAGAGTCAATGTGGAGGCTATATACAGGGGGTTACGGTACAGAGTCAATGTGGAGGCTATATATAGGGTGTTACAGTACAGAGTCAATGTGGAGGCTATATACAGGGGGTTACGGTACAGAGTCATTGTGGAGGCTATATACAGGGGGTTACGGTACAGAGTCAATGTGGAGGGTATATACAGGGGGTACCAGTACAGAGTCAATGTGGAGGCTATATACAGGGTGTTACGGTACAGAGTCAATGTGGAGGCTATATACAGGGGGTACCGGTACAGAGTCAATGTGGAGGCTATATACAGAAGGTACCGGTACAGAGTCAATGTGGAGGCTATATACAGGGGGTACCGGTACAGAGTCAATGTGGAGGCTATATACAGGGGGTACCGGTACAGAGTCAATGTGGAGGCTATATACAGGGGGTACCGGTACAGAGTCAATGTGGAGCTATATACAGAAGGTACCGGTACAGAGTCAATGTGGAGGCTATATACAGAAGGTACCGGTACAGAGTCAATGTGGAGGCTATATACAGAAGGTACCGGTACAGAGTCAATGTGGAGGCTATATACAGGGGGTTACGGTACAGAGTCAATGTGGAGGCTATATACAGAAGGTACCGGTACAGAGTCAATGTGGAGGCTATATACAGAAGGTACCGGTACAGAGTCAATGTGGAGGCTATATACAGAAGGTACCGGTACAGAGTCAATGTGGAGGCTATATACAGGGGGTTACGGTACAGAGTCAATGTGGAGGCTATATATAGGGTGTTACGGTACAGAGTCAATGTGGAGGCTATATACAGAAGGTACCGGTACAGAGTCAATGTGGAGGCTATATACAGAAGGTACCGGTACAGAGTCAATGTGGAGGCTATATACAGAAGGTACCGGTACAGAGTCAATGTGGAGGCTATATATAGGGTGTTACGGTACAGAGTCAATGTGGAGGCTATATACAGGGTGTTACGGTACAGAGTCAATGTGGAGGCTATATACAGGGGTACCGGTACAGAGTCAATGTGGAGGCTATATACAGAAGGTAGTACAGAGTCAATGTGGAGGCTATATACAGGGGGTACCGGTACAGAGTCAATGTGGAGGCTATATACAGGGGGTACCGGTACAGAGTCAATGTGGAGGCTATATACAGGGGTACCGGTACAGAGTCAATGTGGAGGCTATATACAGGGGTACCGGTACAGAGTCAATGTGGAGGGTATATACAGGGGGCACGGTACAGAGTCAATGTGGAGGTATATACAGGGGGTACCGGTACAGAGTCAATGTGGAGGCTATATACAGAAGGTACCGGTACAGAGTCAATGTGGAGGCTATATACAGGGGGTTACGGTACAGAGTCAATGTGGAGGCTATATATAGGGTGTTACGGTACAGAGTCAATGTGGAGGCTATATACAGAAGGTACCGGTACAGAGTCAATGTGGAGGCTATATACAGAAGGTACCGGTACAGAGTCAATGTGGAGGCTATATACAGAAGGTACCGGTACAGAGTCAATGTGGAGGCTATATATAGGGTGTTACGGTACAGAGTCAATGTGGAGGCTATATACAGGGTGTTACGGTACAGAGTCAATGTGGAGGCTATATACAGGGGTACCGGTACAGAGTCAATGTGGAGGCTATATACAGAAGGTACCGGTACAGAGTCAATGTGGAGGCTATATACAGGGGTACCGGTACAGAGTCAATGTGGAGGCTATATACAGGGGTACCGGTACAGAGTCAATGTGGAGGCTATATACAGGGGTACCGGTACAGAGTCAATGTGGAGGTATATACAGGGGGCACCGGTACAGAGTCAATGTGGAGGGTATATACAGGGGTACCAGTACAGAGTCAATGTGGAGGCTATATACAGGGGGTACCGGTACAGAGTCAATGTGGAGGCTATATACAGGGGTACTGGTACAGAGTCAATGTGGAGGCTATATACAGGGGTACCGGTACAGAGTCAATGTGGAGGCTATATACAGGGGTACCGGTACAGAGTCAATGTGGAGGCTATATACAGGGGTTACGGTACAGAGTCAATGTGGAGGCTATATACAGGGGTTACGGTACAGAGTCAATGTGGAGGCTATATATAGGGTGTTACGGTACAGAGTCAATGTGGAGGCTATATACAGGGTGTTACGGTACAGAGTCAATGTGGAGACTATATACAGGGGTACCGGTACAGAGTCAATGTGGAGACTATATACAGGGTGTTACGGTACAGAGTCAATGTGGAGACTATATACAGGGGTACCGGTACAGAGTCAATGTGGAGACTATATACAGGGGTACTGGTACAGAGTCAATGTGGAGGCTATATACAGGGGGTACCAGTACAGAGTCAATGTGGAGGCTATATACAGGGGGGTACCGGTACAGAGTCAATGTGGAGGCTATATACAGGGGTACCGGTACAGAGTCAATGTGGAGGCTATATACAGGGGGTACCGGTACAGAGTCAATGTGGAGGGTATATACAGGGGGCACCGGTACAGAGTCAATGTGGAGGGTATATACAGGGGGTACCAGTACAGAGTCAATGTGGAGGCTATATACAGGGGGTACCGGTACAGAGTCAATGTGGAGGCTATATACAGGGGGGTACTGGTACAGAGTCAATGTGGAGGCTATATACAGGGGGTACCGGTACAGAGTCAGTGTGGAGGGTATATACAGGGGGCACCGGTACAGAGTCAATGTGGAGGCTATATACAGGGGGTACCGGTACTGAGTCAGTGTGGAGGTTATGTACAGGGGGTACCGGTACAGAGTCAATGTGGAGGCTATATACAGGGGGTACCGGTACAGAGTCAGTGTGGAGGGTATATACAGGGGGCACCGGTACAGAGTCAATGTGGAGGCTATATACAGGGGGTACTGGTACAGAGTCAATGTGGAGGCTATATACAGGAGGTACCGGTACTGAGTCAGCGTGGAGGTTTTATACAGGAGGTACCGGTACTGAGTCAGTGTGGAGGTTATGTACAGGGGGCACCGGTACAGAGTCAATGTGGAGGCTATATACAGGGGGGTACTGGTACAGAGTCAATGTGGAGGCTATATACAGGAGGTACCGGTACTGAGTCAGCGTGGAGGTTTTATACAGGAGGTACCGGTACTGAGTCAGTGTGGAGGTTATGTACAGGGGGTACTGGTACAGAGTCCGTGTGCGGGGGTACAGGTTAGAGGTCATTTGTACTTGTATGTAAGTGTGAAGTGACTATGCATAGATAATAAACAGTAGCAGCAGTGTACAAAACAAATGGGGGGGGGGGGGGGGGGGGGTGTAATAGTCCGGGTGGCCATTTGATTAATTGTTCAGCAGTCTTATGTCTTGGGGGGTAGAAGCTGTTAAGGAGCCTTTTGGTCCCAGACTTGGCGCCTGCACCGCTTGCTGTACGGTAGCAGAGAAAACAGTCTATGACTTGGGTGACTGGAGTCTCTGACAATTTTATGGGCTTTGGCAGGGCTTTCACAGTTTTCACATCATTTAGGATGTGACACTGGGCCTTGCAAGCTGAATCCTTTGATAGTTATGTACTCTGGTCACGGGCTGTCAGAGCTGCCAAGGCAGCCGGGGACCTAAGGAAAACCATGAAACAGTCCCCTGTTAGGCATCAGACTATTGGTCAACGGGATGTGAATTGATTTAGGGTAGATTAAAATGAAGAATATGATTGGAGGTGGAGATTCTATCTATACAGGGCTATTCTGAAAGTGTTCAGACCCCATGGCTGTTCCCACCTTTTGTTACATTACATTACATCTTATTCAAAAATGGATTATATCGTTTTCTCACCCCCTTGTCAATCTACACACAATAACCACATAATGACATCACAATAACCACATAATGACATCACAATAATCCATAATGACATCACAATACCACATAATGACATCACAATAACCACATAATGACATCACAATAACCCATAATGACGTCACAATAACCCTCAATGACATCACAATACCGCATAATGACATCACAATAACCACATAATGACATCACAATAATCCATAATGACATCACAACACCACATAATGACATCACAATAACCACATAATGACATCACAATAATCCATAATGACATCACAATACCACATAATGACATCACAATAACCCATAATGACGTCACAATAACCCATTATGACATCACAATACCGCATAATGACATCACAATAACCACATAATGACATCACAATAATCCATAATGACATCACAATAACCCATAATGACATCACAATAACCACATAATGACATCACAATAACCCATAATGACGTCACAATAACCCATAATGACATCACAATACCGCATAATGACATCACAATACCCACATAATGACATCACAATAATCCATAATGACGTCACAATAACCCATAATGACATCACAATACCGCATAATGACAAAGCAAAAACTGCTGTTTTATCAATTTTAGCATATATATATATTTTTTTAAATTAAATATCACATTTACATAAGTATTCAGACCCTTTGTTGAAGCACCTTTGGCAGTGGTTACAGCCTCGAGTCTTCTTGGGTATGACACTACAAGCTTGGCACACCTGTATTTGGGGAGTTTCTCCCATTCTTCTCTGCAGATCCTCTCAAGCTCTGTCAGGTTGGATGGGGAGCGTTGCTGCACAGCTATTTTTAGGTCTCTACAGAGATGTTTGATCGGGTTCAAGTCCAGGCTCTGGTTGGGCCACTCAAGGACATCCACTCCTGTGTTGTCTTGGCTGTATGCTTGGGGTCGTTGTCTTGTTGAAAGGTGAACCTTCACCCGTCTGAGGTCCTGAGTGCTCTGGAACAGGTTTTCATCAAGGATCTCTCTGTACTTTGCTCTGTTCATCTTTCCCCCGATCCTGACTAGTCTCCCAGTCTCTGACGCTGAAAAACATCCCCACAGCATGATGCTGCCACCACCACCATGCTCCACCGTAGGGATGGTACAAGGTGTCCTTCAGACATGACACTTGGCATTCAGGCCAAAGAGTTCAATCTTGGTTTCATCAGACCAAAGAATCCTGTTTCTCATGGTCTGAGAGTCTTTAGGTGCCTTTTGGCAAACTCTAAGTGGGCTGTCATTTGCCTTTTACTGAGGAGTGGCTTCTTTCTGGCCACTCTACCATAAAGGCCTGTTTGGTGGAGTGCTGCTGAGATTGTTGTCCTTCCGGGAAATTCTCCCATCTCCACAGAGGAACTGTAGATCTCTGTCAGAGTGACCATTGGGTTCCTGGTCACCTCCCTGACCAAGGCCCTAGTAGTAGTAGAGCTAGTAGTAGTAGAGCTAGTAGTAGTAGAGCTAGTGGTAGTAGAGCTAGTGGTAGTAGAGCTAGGAGTAGTAGTAGAGCTAGTAGTAGTAGAGCTAGTAGTAGTAGAGCTAGTGGTAGTAGAGCTAGTAGTGGTAGTAGAGCTAGTAGTAGTAATAGAGCTAGTAGTAGTAGAGCTAGTAGTAGTAGAGCTAGTAGTAGTAGAGCTAGTGGTAGTAGAGCTAGTATTAGTAGTAGAGCTAGTAGTAGTAGAGCTAGTAGTAGTAGTAGAGCTAGTAGTAGTAGTAGACCTGCTAGTAGTAGTAGTAGTAGAGCTAGTAGTAGTAGAGATAGTAGTAGTAGTAGAGCTAGTGGTATTATAGCTAGTAGTAGTAGTAGTAGAGCTACTAGTAGTAGTATAGCTAGTAGTAGTAGTAGAGTTAGTAGTAGTAGAGCTAGTAGTAGTAGATCTGGCAGTAGTAGTAGAGCTAGTAGTAGTAGTAGAGCTAGTAGTAGTAGTAGAGCTAGTGGTAGTAGTAGAGCTAGTAGTAGTACTGGAGCTAATAGTAGTAGAGCTAGTTGTAGTAGTAGAGCTAATAGTAGTAGAGCTAGTTGTAGTAGTAGAGCTAGTGGTAGTATAGCTAGTAGTAGTAGTAGAGCTAGTAGTAGTAGTAGAGCTAGTAGTAGTAGTAGTAGAGCTAGTAGTAGTAGTAGAGCTAGTGGTAGTAGTAGAGCTAGTAGTAGTAGTAGTAGAGCTAGTAGTAGTAGTAGTAGAGCTAGTAGTAGTAGAGCTAGTAGTAGTAGTAGAGCTAGTAGTAGTAGAGCTAGTGGTAGTAGTAGAGCTAGTAGTAGTAGTAGAGCTAGTAGTAGTAGTAGAGCTAGTAGTAGTAGAGCTAGTAGTAGTAGATCTAGCAGTAGTAGTAGAGCTAGTGGTAGTAGTAGAGCTAGTAGTAGAAGTAGAGCTAGTAGTAGTAGTAGAGTTAGTAGTAGTAGAGCTAGTATTAGTAGTAGAGCTAATAGTTGTAGAATAACTAATAGTAGTAGTAGAGCTAGTAGTAGTAGAACTAGTAGTAGTAGAGCTAGTAGTAGTAGAGCTAGTAGTAGTAGTAGAGCAAATAGCAGTAGTAGAGCTAGTAGTAGTAGTAGAGCTAGTAGTAGTAGTAGAGCTAGTAGTAGTAGTAGAGCTGCTAGTAGTAGTAGTAGTAGTAGTAGTAGAGCTAGTAGTAGTAGTAGAGCTAGTAGTAGTAGAGCTAGTAGTAGTAGTAGAGCTAGTGGTAGTAGTAGAGCTAGTAGTACTGGAGCTAATAGTAGTAGAGCTAGTTGTAGTAGTAGAGCTAGTGGTAGTATAGCTAGTAGTAGTAGTAGAGCTAGTAGTAGTAGTAGAGCTAGTAGTAGTAGTAGTAGAGCTAGTAGTAGTAGTAGAGCTAGTGGTAGTAGTAGAGCTAGTAGTAGTAGTAGTAGAGCTAGTAGTAGTAGTAGTAGAGCTAGTAGTAGTAGAGCTAGTAGTAGTAGTAGAGCTGCTAGTAGAATTAGAGTTAGTAGTAGTAGAGCTAGTAGTAGTAGTAGAGCTAATAGCAGTAGTAGAGCTAGTAGTAGTAGTAGAGCTAGTAGTGGTAGTAGTAGTAGAGCTAGTAGTACTGTAGAGCTAGTAGTAGTAGTAGCTAGTAGTAGTAGAGTTGTAGTAGTAGAGCTAGTGGTAGTAGAGCTAGTAGTAGTAGTAGAGCTAGTAGTAGTAGAGCTAGTTTTCGCTAGTAGAGCTAGTAGTAGTAGTAGAGCTAGTAGTAGTAGTAGAGCTAGTAGTAGTAGTAGTAGTAGTAGTAGAGCTAGTAGTAGTAGTAGAGCTAGTAGTAGGAGCTAGTAGTAGTAGAGCTAGTAGTAGTAGTAGAGCTAGTGGTAGTAGTAGAGTAGTAGAGCTAGTAGTAGTAGTAGAGCTAGTAGTAGTAGTAGAGCTAGTAGTAGTAGTAGAGCTGCTAGCTAGTAGTAGTAGAGCTAGTAGTAGTAGTAGAGCTAGTAGTAGTAGTAGAGCTAGTAGTAGTAGTAGTAGTGGAGCTAGTAGTAGTAGTAGTTAGTGGCTAGTAGTAGTAGTAGAGCTAGTAGTAGTAGAGCTAGTAGTAGTAGTAGTAGTAGTAGGCTAGTAGTAGTAGTAGAGCTAGTTGTAGAAGTAAGCTAATAGTAGTAGTAGAGCTAGTAGTAGTAGAACTAGTAGTAGTAGAGCTAGTAGTAGTAGAGCTAGTAGTAGTAGTAGAGCTAGTAGTAGTAGTAGAGCAAATAGCAGTAGTAGAGCTAGTAGTAGTAGTAGAGCTAGTAGTAGTAGTAGAGCTAGTAGTAGTAGTAGAGCTAATAGTAGTAGTAGAGCTAGTAGTAGTAGAGCTAGTAGTAGTAGTAGAGCTAGTAGTAGTAGAGCTAGTAGTAGTAGTAGTAGAGCTAGTAGTAGTAGTTCGAGCTAGTAGTAGTAGAGCTAGTAGTAGTAGTAGCTAGTAGTAGTAGTGAGCTAGTAGTAGTAGTAGAGCTAGTAGTAGAGCTAGTAGTAGTAGTAGAGCTAGTAGTAGTAGAGCTAGTAGTAGTAGTAGAGCTAGTAGTAGAGAGCTAGTGGTAGTAGTAGAGCTAGTAGTAGAAGTAGAGCTAGTAGTAGTAGTAGAGCTAGTAGTAGTAGTAGTGGAGCTAGTAGTAGTAGTAGTAGAGCTAGTAGTAGTAGAGCTAGTAGTAGTAGAGCTAGTAGTAGTAGTAGAGCTAGTAGTAGTAGAGCTAGTAGTAGTAGTAGAGCTAATAGCAGTAGTAGAGCTAGTAGTAGTAGTAGTAGTAGAGCTAGTAGTAGTTTTCGAGTTAGTGGTAGTAGTAGAGCTAGTAGTAGTAGAATAACTAATAGTAGTAGTAGAGCTAGTAGTAGTAGAACTAGTAGTAGTAGAGCTAGTAGTAGTAGAGATAGTAGCTAGTAGCTAGTAGTAGCTAGTAGCTAGTAGTAGAGCTAGTAGTAGTAGTAGAGCTAGTAGTAGTAGTAGAGCTGCTAGTAGTAGTAGCATAGTAGTAGAGCTAGTAGTAGTAGTAGAGCTAATAGCAGTAGTAGAGCTAGTAGTAGTAGTAGTAGTAGAGCTAGTAGTAGTTTTCGAGTTAGTGGTAGTAGTAGAGCTAGTAGTAGTAGTAGAGCTAGTAGTAGTAGAGCTAGTAGTAGTAGTAGTAGTAGTAGAGCTAGTAGTAGTAGAGCTAGTAGTAGTAGTAGAGCTAGTAGTAGTAGTAGAGCTAATAGTTGTAGAATAACTAATAGTAGTAGTAGAGCTAGTAGTAGTAGAACTAGTAGTAGTAGAGCTAGTAGTAGTAGAGCTAGTAGTAGTAGTAGAGCTAGTAGTAGTAGTAGAGCTGCTAGTAGTAGTAGAGTTAGTAGTAGTATAGCTAGTAGTAGTAGTAGAGCTAATAGTAGTAGTAGAGCTAGTAGTAGTAGTAGTAGTAGAGCTAGTGGTAGTAGAGCTAGTAGTAGTAGTAGAGCTAGTAGTAGTAGAGCTAGTAGTAGCAGTAGAGCTAATACTTGTAGAATAGTAATAGTAGTAGTAGAGCTAGTAGTAGTAGTAGACTAGTAGTAGTAGAGCTAATAGTAGTAGAGCTAGTAGTAGTAGTAGAGCTAGTGGTAGTATAGCTAGTAGTAGTAGTAGAGCTAGTAGTAGTAGTAGAGCTAGTAGTAGTAGTAGAGCTGCTAGTAGTAGTAGAGTTAGTAGTAGTAGAGCTAGTAGTAGTAGTAGAGCTAATAGCAGTAGTAGAGCTAGTAGTAGTAGTAGAGCTAGTGGTAGTAGTAGAGCTAGTAGTAGTACTGGAGCTAATAGTAGTAGAGCTAGTTGTAGTAGTAGAGCTAGTGGTAGTATAGCTAGTAGTAGTAGTAGAGCTAGTAGTAGTAGTAGAGCTAGTAGTAGTAGAGCTGCTAGTAGTAGTAGTAGTAGTAGTAGTAGTAGTAGCAGAGCTAATAGTAGTAGTAGAGCTAGTGGTAGTAGTAGAGCTAGTAGTAGTAGTAGTAGTAGTGAGCTAGTAGTAGTAGAGCTAGTAGTAGTAGTAGAGCTAGTAGTAGTAGTAGAGCTAGTAGTAGTAGAGCTAGTAGTAGTAGAGCTAGTAGTAGTAGTAGAGCTAGTAGTAGTAGTAGAGCTAGTGGTAGTAGTAGAGCTAGTAGTAGTAGTAGAGCTAGTAGTAGTAGTAGAGCTAGTAGTAGTAGTAGTAGTAGTAGAGCTAGTAGTAGTTGTAGTAGTAGTAGTAGAGCTAGTAGTAGTAGTAGAGCTAGTAGTAGTAGCTAGTAGTAGTAGTAGAGGTAGTAGTAGTAGAGCTAATAGTTGTAGAATAACTAATAGTAGTAGTAGAGCTAGTTGTAGTAGAACTAGTAGTAGTAGAGCTAGTAGTAGTAGAGCTAGTAGTAGTAGTAGAGCTAGTAGTAGTAGTAGAGCAAATAGCAGTAGTAGAGCTAGTAGTAGTAGTAGAGCTGCTAGTAGTAGTAGAGTTAGTAGTAGTAGTAGTAGAGCTAGTAGTAGTAGTAGAGCTAGTAGTAGTAGTAGAGCTAGTAGTAGTAGTAGAGCTAGTAGTAGTAGTAGTAGTAGAGCTAGTAGTAGTTTTCGAGTTAGTGGTAGTAGTAGAGCTAGTAGTAGTAGTAGTAGAGCTAGTAGTAGTAGTAGAGCTAGTAGTAGTAGAGCTAGTAGTAGTAGTAGAGCTAGTAGTAGAGCTAGTAGTAGTAGAGCTAGTAGTAGTAGTAGAGCTAGTAGTAGTAGTAGAGCTAATAGTTGTAGAATAACTAATAGTAGTAGTAGAGCTAGTAGTAGTAGAACTAGTAGTAGTAGAGCTAGTAGTAGTAGAGCTAGTAGTAGTAGAGCTAGTAGTAGTAGTAGAGCTAGTAGTAGTAGTAGTAGTAGAGCTAGTAGTAGTTTTCGAGTTAGTGGTAGTAGTAGAGCTAGTAGTAGTAGAGCTAGTGGTAGTAGAGTTAGTAGTAGTATAGCTAGTAGTAGTAGTAGAGCTAATAGTAGTAGTAGAGCTAGTAGTAGTAGTAGTAGTAGAGCTAGTAGTAGTTTTCGAGTTAGTGGTAGTAGTAGAGCTAGTAGTAGTAGAGCTAGTGGTAGTAGAGCTAGTAGTAGTAGTAGAGCTAGTAGTAGTAGAGCTAGTAGTAGTAGTAGAGCTAGTAGTAGTGGCTAGTAGTAGCTAGAGCTAGTTGTAGTAGTAACTAATAGTAGTAGTAATAGTAGTAGTAGAACTAGTAGTAGTAGAGCTAGTAGTAGTAGTAGAGCTGCTAGTAGTAGTAGAGTTAGTAGTAGTGGTAGAGGCTAATAGTAGTAGTAGAGCTAATAGTAGTAGTAGAGCTAGTAGTAGTAGTAGAGCTAGTAGTAGTAGTAGAGCTAGTAGTAGTACTGGAATAGCTAGAGCTAATAGTTAGTAGTATAACTAGTAGTAGCTAGTGGTAGTATAGCTAGTAGTAGTAGTAGTAGTAGTAGAGCTAGTAGTAGTAGTAGAGCTAGTAGTAGTAGTAGAGCTAGTAGTAGTAGTAGAGCTAGTGGTAGTAGTAGAGCTAGTAGTAGTAGTAGAGCTAGTAGTAGTAGTAGAGCTAGTAGTAGTAGTAGGCTAGTAGTAGTAGTAGAGCTAGTAGTAGTAGTAGAGCTAGTAGTAGTAGTAGAGGCTGGTGAGTAGTGGTAGTAGAGCTAGTAGTAGTAGTGAGCTAGTAGTAGTAGTAGAGCTAGTAAAGTAGCTAGTAGTAGTAGTAGAGCTAGTAGTAGTAGAACTAGTAGTAGTAGTAGCTAGTAGTAGAGCTAGTAGTAGTAGTAGTAGTAGTAGAGCTAATAGCAGTAGTAGCTAGTAGTAGTAGTAGAGCTAGTAGTAGTAGTAGAGCTGCTAGTAGTAGTAGAGTTAGTAGTAGTAGAGCTAGTAGTAGTAGTAGAGCTAGTAGCAGTAGTAGAGCTAGTAGTAGCTAGTAGTAGTTTAGTAGAGCTAGTAGTAGTAGAGCTTGTAGTAGTAGTAGTGGACCTAGTAGTAGTAGTAGAGCTAGTAGTAGTAGAGCTAGTAGTAGTAGTAGAGCTAGTAGTAGTAGAGCTAGTAGTAGTAGTAGTAGTATTAGAGCTAGTAGTAGTAGAGCTAGTAGAGTAGTACAGCTAGTAGTAGTAGTAGTAGCTAGTAGTAGTAGTAGAGCTAGTAGTAGTAGTAGAGCTAGTAGTAGTAGCTAGTAGTAGTAGTAGAGCTAGTAGTAGAGCTAGTAGTAGTAGAGCTAGTAGTAGTAGAGCTAGTAGTAGTAGAGCTAGTAGTAGTAGTAGTAGTAGTAGAGCTAGTAGTAGTAGTAGAGCTAGTAGTAGTAGAGCTAGTAGTAGTAGTAGAGCTAGTAGTAGTAGTAGAGCTAGTAGTAGTAGCTAGTAGTAGTAGCTAGTAGTAGTAGTAGAGCTAGTAGTAGTAGTAGAGCTAGTAGTAGTAGTAGAGCTAGTAGTAGTAGTAGAGCTAGTAGTAGTAGTAGAGCTAATAGTTGTAGAATAACTAATAGTAGTAGTAGAGCTAGTAGTAGTAGAACTAGTAGTAGTAGAGCTAGTAGTAGTAGAGCTAGTAGTAGTAGTAGAGCTAGTAGTAGTAGTAGAGCAAATAGCAGTAGTAGAGCTAGTAGTAGTAGTAGAGCTAGTAGTAGTAGTAGAGCTGCTAGTAGTAGTAGAGTTAGTAGTAGTAGAGCTAGTAGTAGTAGTAGAGCTAATAGCAGTAGTAGAGCTAGTAGTAGTAGTAGTAGTAGAGCTAGTAGTAGTTTTCGAGTTAGTGGTAGTAGTAGAGCTAGTAGTAGTAGTAGTAGTGCTAGTAGTAGTAGTAGAGCTAGTAGTAGTAGAGCTAGTAGTAGTAGTAGTGCTAGTAGTAGTAGAGCTAGTAGTAGTAGTAGAGCTAGTAGTAGTAGTAGAGCTAATAGTTGTAGAATAACTAATAGTAGTAGTAGAGCTAGTAGTAGTAGAGCTAGTAGTAGTAGAGCTAGTAGTAGTAGTAGAGCTAGTAGTAGTAGTAGAGCTGCTAGTAGTAGTAGAGTTAGTAGTAGTAGAGCTAGTAGTAGTAGTAGAGCTAATAGTAGTAGTAGAGCTAGTAGTAGTAGTAGTAGTAGAGCTAGTAGTAGTTTTCGAGTTAGTGGTAGTAGTAGAGCTAGTAGTAGTAGAGCTAGTGGTAGTAGAGCTAGTAGTAGTAGTAGAGCTAGTAGTAGTAGTAGAGCTAGTAGTAGTAGAGCTAGTAGTAGTAGTAGAGCTAATAGTTGTAGAATAACTAATAGTAGTAGTAGAGCTAGTAGTAGTAGAACTAGTAGTAGTAGAGCTAGTAGTAGTAGTAGAGCTAGTAGTAGTAGTAGAGCAAATAGCAGTAGTAGAGCTAGTAGTAGTAGTAGAGCTAGTAGAGTAGTAGTAGAGCTAGTAGTAGTAGTAGAGCTAGTAGTAGTAGTAGAGCTAGTAGTAGTAGTAGAGCTAATAGTTGTAGAATAACTAATAGTAGTAGTAGAGCTAGTAGTAGTAGAACTAGTAGTAGTAGAGCTAGTAGTAGTAGTAGAGCTAGTAGTAGTAGTAGAGCAAATAGCAGTAGTAGAGCTAGTAGTAGTAGTAGAGCTAGTAGTAGTAGTAGAGCTGCTAGTAGTAGTAGAGTTAGTAGTAGTAGAGCTAGTAGTAGTAGTAGAGCTAGTAGTAGTAGTAGTAGTAGAGCTAGTAGTAGTTTTCGAGTTAGTAGTAGTAGAGCTAGTAGTAGTAGTAGAGCTAGTAGTAGTACTGGAGCTAATAGTAATAGAGCTAGTAGTAGTAGTAGAGCTGGTAGTAGTAGTAGCTAATAGGAGCTAGTAGTAGTAGTAGATCTAATAGTAGTAGTAGAGCTAGTAGTAGTAGACATAGTAGTAGAGCTAGTAGTAGTAGATCTAGTAGTAGTAGAGCTAGTAGTTGAGCTAGTAGTAGTAGGCTAGTAGTAGTAGGCTAGTAGTAGAGTAGAGCTAGTAGTAGCTAGTAGAGCTAGTAGTAGTAGTAGTAGAGCTAGTGGTAGTAGAATAGAGCTAGTAGTAGTAGTAGTGCTAGTGAGCTAGTAGTAGTAGTAGGCTAGTACTAGTAGAGCTAGTAGTAGTAGTAGAGCTAGTAGTAGAGCTAGTAGTAGTAGAGCTAGTAGGTGTAGTAGAGCTAGTAGTAGTAGTAGAGCTAGTAGTAGTAGGCTAGTAGTAGTAATGAGGCTAGTAGTAGTAGTAGAGCTAGTAGTAGTAGTAGAGCTAGTAGTAGTAGAGCTAGTAGTAGTAGTAGAGCTAGTAGTAGTAGTAGAGCTAGTAGTAGTAGTAGAGCTAGTAGTAGTAGTAGAGTTAGTAGTAGTAGAGCTAGTAGTAGTAGTAGAGCTAGTAGCAGTAGTAGAGCTAGTAGTAGTAGTAGTAGTAGAGCTAGTAGTAGTTTTCGAGCTAGTTGTAGTAGTAGAACTAGTAGTAGTAGAGCTAGTAGTAGTTGTCGAGCTAGTAGTAGTAGTAGAGCTAGTAGTAGTAGAGCTAATAGTATTAGTAGAGCTAGTAGTAGTAGTAGAGCTAGTAGTAGTAGTAGAGCTAGTAGTCGTAGTAGAGCTAGTAGTAGTAGAGCTAGTAGTAGTAGTAGGCTAATAGTTGTTGTAACTAATAGTAGTAGTAGAGCTAGTAGTAGTAGAGCTAGTAGTAGTAGTAGAGCTAGTAGTAGTAGTAGAGCTAGAAGTAGTAGTAGTAGAGCTAGTAGTAGTAGTAGAGCTAGTAGTAGTAGTAGTAGAGCTAATAGTAGTAGAGCTAGTAGTAGTAGTAGAGCTAGAAGTAGTAGTAGTAGAGCTAGTAGTAGTAGTTTCTTAGTAGTAGTAGTAGAGCTAGTAGTAGTAGAGCTAGTGGTAGTAGAGCTAGTAGTAGTAGTAGAGCTAGTAGTAGTAGAGCTAGTAGTAGTAGAATAACTAATAGTAGTAGTAGAGCTAGTAGTAGTAGAACTAGTAGTAGTAGAGCTAATAGTAGTAGTAGAGCTAGTAGTAGTAGTAGAGCAAATAGCAGTAGTAGAGCTCGTAGTAGTAGTAGAGCTAGTAGTAGAGCTAGTAGTAGTAGAGCTAGTAGTAGTAGAGCTTGTAGTAGTAGTAGAGCTAGTAGTAGTAGTAGAGCTAATAGTTGTAGAATAACTAATAGTAGTAGTAGAGCTAGTAGTAGTAGAACTAGTAGTAGTAGAGCTAGTAGTAGTAGAGCTAGTAGTAGTAGTAGAGCAAATAGCAGTAGTAGAGCTAGTAGTCGTAGTAGAGCTAGTAGTATTAGTAGAGCTGCTAGTAGTAGTAGAGTTAGTAGTAGTAGAGCTAGTAGTAGTAGTAGAGCTAGTAGTAGTAGTAGTAGTAGAGCTAGTAGTAGTTTTCGAGTTAGTAGTAGTAGAGCTAGTAGTAGTAGTAGAGCTAGTAGTAGTAGTAGAGCTAGTAGTAGAGCTAGTAGTAGTAATAGAGCTAATAGTAGTAGTAGAGCTGGTAGTAGTAGAAGAGCTAATAGTAGAGCTAGTAATAGTAGTAGATCTAATAGTAGTAATAGAGCTAGTAGTAGTAGACATAGTAGTAGAGCTAGTACTAGTAGATCTAATAGTAGTAGTAGAGCTAGTAGTTGAGCTAGTAGTAGTAGAGCTAGTAGTAGTAGAGCTAGTAGTAGTAGTAGAGCTAATAGTAGTAGTAGAGCTAGTAGTAGTAGTAGTAGAGCTAGTAATTGTAGTAGTAGAGCTAGTAGTAGAGCTAGTAGTAGTAGAGCTAGTAGGTGTAGTAGAGCTAGTAGTAGTAGTAGAGCTAGTAGTAGTAGAGCTAGTAGTAGAGCTAATAGTAGTAGTAGAGCTAGTAGTAGTAGTAGTAGAGCTAGTAGTAGTAGAGCTAGTAGTAGTAGATCTAGTAGTAGTAGTAGAGCTAGTAGTAGTAGTAGAGCTAGTAGTAGTAGTCGTGCTAGTAGTAGTATTAGAGCTAGTAGTAGTAGAGCTAGTAGTAGTAGTAGAGCTAATAGTAGTAGTAGAGCTAGTAGTAGTAATAGAGCTAGTAGTAGTAGTAGAGCTAGTAGTAGTAGTAGAGCTAGTAGTAGTAGAGCTAGTAGTAGTAGTAAAGCTCATAGTAGTAGAGCTAGTAGTAGTAGAGCTAGTAGTAGTTGTCGAGCTAGTAGTAGTAGTAGAACTAGTAGTAGTAGAGCTAGTAGTAGTAGAGCTAGTAGTAGTAGTAGTAGTAGTTGTAGAGCTAGTAGTAGTAGTAGAGCTAGTAGTAGTAGAACTAGTAGTAGTAGAGGCTAATAGTATTAGTAGAGCTAGTAGTAGTAGTAGAGCTAGTAGTAGTAGTAGAGCTAGTAGTAGTAGTAGAGCTAGTAGTAGTAGAGCTAGTAGTAGTAGTAGAGCTAGAAGTAGTAGTAGTAGAGCTAGTAGTAGTAGTAGAGCTAGTAGTAGTAGTAGTAGAGCTAATAGTAGTAGAGCTAGTAGTAGTAGATCTAGTAGTAGTGGAGCTAGTAGTAGTAGAGCTAGTGCTGACCGGGACTACCAGCCAAATCATTATTACCAGCCCTCCTGTATAGTGTGTGTGTGTGTGTGTGTGTGTGTGTGTGTGTGTGCGTGCGTGCGTGCGTGCGTGCGTGCGTGCGTGCGTGCGTGCGTGCGTGCGAGTGAGTGAGTGAGTGAAAGAAAGAGGCAGGCCCGCTGTAATTATTGTCAACCTAATGGAAGACGCGAGGGAACGCATCATCAAACAGGCCGACGCCATGCAGTGTTGTCTGCCAACTGTACTGACAACACAACTCTCCACGGACACACACACACACACACACACACCAGACAGTGTGAAGAGGCTTGGTTCGTTCTGTGACAACAGCAGTACTGTGATGATTTGCATCCATTCTATTAAGGACCAGGAGACATTGGGCCCTACTTTAAGTATTACATTTTGGAGACCACAAGGGGAATTTAAACTACGGGAACCTTTATGTTAAATCACAGCAGCAGGGGATGGATTAGCGGGTGACACTTCCAACCCCCTAATAAGATCAAGGGTCTGAGTCCCAAATGGCACCCGTTTCCCTATATGGGTCAGGATCTACATTACCAGGATCAGGTGTCTGTCTGTTTTAATTACAGAACTGATCTACATGACCAGGATCTACATTACCAGGATCAGGTATCTGTCTCTTTTAATTACAGAACGGATCTACATTACCAGGATCTACATTACCAGGATCAGGTATCTGTTGGTCTTAATTACAGAACTGATCTACATTACCAGGATCTACATTACCAGGATCAGGTATCTGTCTGTTTTAACAGAACTGATCTACATTACCAGGAGCTACATTACCAGGATCAGGTATCTGTCTGTTTTAATTACAGAACTGATCTACATTACCAGGATCTACATTACCAGGATCAGGTATCTGTCTGTTTTAACAGAACTGATCTACATTACCAGGATCTACATTACCAGGATCAGGTATCTGTCTGTTTTAATTACAGAACTGATCTACATTACCAGGATCTACATTACCAGGATCTACTGTTTTAACAGAACTGATCTACGGATCAGGTATCTGTCTGTTTTAATTACAGAACTGATCTACATTACCAGGATCTACATTACCAGGATCAGGTATCTGTCTGTTTTAACAGAACTGATCTACATTACCAGGATCATGTATCTGTCTGTTTTAATTACAAAACTGATCTACAATACCAGGATCTACATTACCAGGATCAGGTATCTGTCTGTTTTAACAGAACTGATCTACATTACCAGGATCTACATTACCAGGATCAGGTATCTGTCTGTTTTAACAGAACTGATCTACATTACCAGGATCTACATTACCAGGATCAGGTATCTGTCTGTTTTAACAGAACTGATCTACATTACCAGGATCTACATTACCAGGATCAGGTATCTGTCTGTTTTAACAGAACTGATCTACATTACCAGGATCTACATTACCAGGATCAGGTGTCTGTCTGTCTTAATTACAGAACTGATCTACATTACCAGGATCAGGTATGTGATAATGAAGCGTGCTAGACTTACTAGTAGGCTAGTTCTGTTGTGATAACACTAGCTAGACTGACTAGTAGGCTAGTTCTGTTCTGATAACACTAGCTAGACTGACTAGTAGGCTAGTTCTGTTGTGATAACACTAGCTAGACTTACCAGTAGGCTAGTTCTGTTGTGATAATAACGCTAGCTAGACTTACCAGTAGGCTAGTTCTGTTGTGATAATAACGCTAGCTAGACTTACCAGTAGGCTAGTTCTGATGTGATAACACTAGCTAGACTTACCAGTAGGCTAGTTCTGTTGTGATAACACTAGCTAGACTTACCAGTAGGCTAGTTCTGTTGTGATAACACTAGCTAGACTTACCAGTAGGCTAGTTCTGTTGTGATAACACTAGCTAGACTTACCAGTAGGCTAGTTCTGTTGTGATAATAACGCTAGCTAGACTTACCAGTAGGCTAGTTCTGTTGTGATAATAACGCTAGCTAGACTTACCAGTAGGCTAGTTCTGTTGTGATAATAACGCTAGCTAGACTTACCAGTAGGCTAGTTCTGTTGTGATAATAACGCTAGCTAGACTTACCAGTAGGCTAGTTCTGATGTGATAACACTAGCTAGACTTACCAGTAGGCTAGTTCTGTTGTGATAACACTAGCTAGACTTACCAGTAGGCTAGTTCTGTTGTGATAACACTAGCTAGACTTACCAGTAGGCTAGTTCTGTTGTGATAATAACGCTAGCTAGACTGACTAGTAGACTAGTTCTGTTGTGATAATAACGCTAACTAGACTTACTAGTAGGCTAGTTCTGATGTGATAACACTAGCTAGACTTACTAGTAGGCTAGTTCTGATGTGATAACACTAGCTAGACTTACTAGTAGGCTAGTTCTGATGTGATAACACTAGCTAGACTTACTAGTAGGCTAGTTCTGTTGTGATAACACTAGCTAGACTTACTAGTAGGCTAGTTCTGTTGTGATAACACTAGCTAGACTTACTAGTAGGCTAGTTCTGTTGTGATAACAACGCTAGCTAGACTGACTAGTAGGCTAGTTCTGTTGTGATAACAACGCTAGCTAGACTTACCAGTAGGCTAGTTATGTTCTGATAATAACACTAACTAGAATTACCAGTAGGCTAGTTATGTTCTGATAATAATGCTAGTCGTGTTGTGTCAGAGTTATGGCCATCCACCAAGCCAATAACTATTACAATAACTATAAACTATAGGCTACATATCTATAGGCTACACATCTATAGGCTACATATATATAGGCAACATATCTATAGGTTACATATCTATAGGCTACATATCTAGAGGCTACATATATATAGGCTACATATCTAGAGGCTAGATATCTATAGGCTACATTTCTATAGGCTACATATCTATAGGCGACATATCTATAGGCTACATATCTAGAGGCTACATATCTATAGGCCACATATCTATAGGCCACATATCTGTAGGCGATATATCTATAGGCGACATATCTATAGGCTTCATATCTATAGGCTACATATGTATAGGCTACATATCTATAGGCTACATATCTATAGGCTAAATTTCTATACGCTACATATCTAGAGGCTACATTTCTATAGGCTACATTTCTATAGGCTACATATCTAGAGGCTACATATCTATAGGCTACGTTTCTATAGGCTACATATCTATAGGCTACATATCTATAGGCTACATATCTAGAGGCTACATTTCTATAGGCTACATATATATAGGCTACATATCTATAGGCTTCACATCTAAAAAACGTTTGTGAGCATCCACACTAGAGTGAAGTGTATCGTTCTACAGTCCTACACCTGTCAATCAACTGATTCAACACATCCTACTGCACACTGACTATTAATGAGACGGTGATACAAGACCCTTCAGTCTCACAGATACTGGTTCAGACCCTTCAGTCTCACAGATACTGTTTCAGACCATTCAGTCTCACAGATACTGGTTCAGACCATTCAGTCTCACAGATACTGGTTCAGACCATCCAGTCTCTAGTGCACAGATACTGATTCAGACCATTCAGTCTCACAGATACTGGTTCAGACCATTCAGTCTCACAGATACTGGTTCAGACCATTCAGTCTCACAGATACTGACTCAGACCATTCAGTCTCACATATACTGATTCAGACCATCCAGTCTCTAGTGCACAGATACTGATTCAGACCATTCAGTCTCACAGATACTGGTTCAGACCATTCAGTCTCACAGATACTGGTTCAGACCATTCAGTCTCTAGTGCACAGATACTGATTCAGACCATTCAGTCTCACAGATACTGGTTCAGACCATTCAGTCTCACAGATACTGGTTCAGACCATTCAGTCTCACAGATACTGACTCAGACCATTCAGTCTCACAGATACTGGTTCAGACCATTCAGTCTCACATATACTGATTCAGACCATTCAGTCTCTAGTGCACAGATACTGATTCAGACCATTCAGTCTCTAGTGCACAGATACTGGTTCAGACCATTCAGTCTCTAGTGCACAGATACTGATTCAGACCATTCAGTCTCACAGATACTGGTTCAGACCATTCAGTCTCACAGATACTGACTCAGACCATTCAGTCTCACAGATACTGGTTCAGACCATTCAGTCTCACAGATACTGATTCAGACCATTCAGTCTCTAGTGCACAGATACTGATTCAGACCATTCAGTCTCACAGATACTGATTCAGACCATTCAGTCTCTAGTGCACAGATACTGACTCAGACCATTCAGTCTCACAGATACTGGTTCAGACCATTCAGTCTCACAGATACTGATTCAGACCATTCAGTCTCTAGTGCACAGATACTGATTCAGACCATTCAGTCTCACAGATACTGATTCAGACCATTCAGTCTCTAGTGCACAGATACTGATTCAGACCATTCAGTCTCACAGATACTGGTTCAGACCATTCAGTCTCACAGATACTGATTCAGACCATTCAGTCTCACAGATACTGATTCAGACCATTCAGTCTCACAGATACTGACTCAGACCATTCAGTCTCACAGATACTGATTCAGACCATTCAGTCTCACAGATACTGGTTCAGACCATTCAGTCTCACAGATACTGACTCAGACCATTCAGTCTCACAGATACTGGTTCAGACCATTCAGTCTCACAGATACTGATTCAGACCATTCAGTCTCTAGTGCACAGATACTGATTCAGACCATTCAGTCTCACAGATACTGATTCAGACCATTCAGTCTCTAGTGCACAGATACTGATTCAGACCATTCAGTCTCACAGATACTGATTCAGACCATTCAGTCTCTAGTGCACAGATACTGATTCAGACCATTCAGTCTCACAGATACTGGTTTAGACCATTCAGTCTCACAGATACTGATTCAGACCATTCAGTCTCACAGATACTGATTCAGACCATTCAGTCTCACAGATACTGACTCAGACCATTCAGTCTCACAGATACTGACTCAGACCATTCAGTCTCACAGATACTGATTCAGACCATTCAGTCTCACAGATACTGACTCAGACCATTCAGTCTCACAGATACTGACTCAGACCATTCAGTCTCACAGATACTGATTCAGACCATTCAGTCTCTAGTGCACAGATACTGATTCAGACCATTCAGTCTCTAGTGCACAGATACTGATTTAGACCATTCAGTCTCTAGTGCACAGATACTGATTCAGACCATTCAGTCTCTAGTGCACAGATACTGACTCAGACCATTCAGTCTCTAGTGCACAGATACTGACTCAGCCCATTCAGTCTCTAGTGCACAGATACTGACTCAGACCATTCAGTCTCTAGTGCACAGATACTGACTCAGACCATTCAGTCTCTAGTGCACAGATACTGATTCAGACCATTCAGTCTCTAGTGCACAGATACTGACCTCAGACCATTGGCAGTCTCTCTTTTTAGTGCACAGATCTTTACTGACTCCTGACCATTCCAGTCTAAATAGTGCACTTTAGATACCCAGTGGTTTGGAAGTGACCATTCAGTCTCACAGATACATGACTGGGACCATCTCAGTCTCTAGTGCACAGATACTGATTCAGACCATTCAGTCTCACAGATACTGACTCAGACCATTCAGTCTCTAGTGCACAGATACTGACTCAGACCATTCAGTCTCTAGTGCACAGACACTGATTCAGACCATTCAGTCTCTAGTGCACAGACACTGATTCAGACCATTCAGTCTCTAGTGCACAGATACTGACTCAGACCATTCAGTCTCTAGTGCACAGATACTGACTCAGACCATTCAGTCTCTAGTCTTGAGAACAGATACTGACTCCCCAGACCATTCAGTCTCTAGTGACAGACACTGATTCAGACCACTCAGTGGCCTCAGGGGTCATTGTCATAGCGACAACTGCAAATAATGGGGTGGGACTTGACTCCCTATGCCCAATAAAAATAGTATAGTACCTGGATTTAAATTGAGCTAATCAACTCCCCTGTCCCCGGGGGCGTTTAGCCTGCACATCTTTTTACATGATGTCATTTGTTCTTTAACTGACTTGCCTAGTTAAAATAAATAAAGGTTAAATAAAATTGCCTCTTTACTTATTAATAAGTGGTTTGCAAGTGATTGGCCATTGTTCTAAAGACTTGTCAATACTTTTGGTCTTCATTGTCACTGTGCTGAATCTCTGTAGGTCCTGTGCAACTACACTGAACAAAAAATATATAAACACAACTTGATGAATGGCCTACATTTATGGCCCCTTTATGTTTCACTTGACTCCCCAGTGGGTGGCCTGAAAGATTCCAGAGATTTTACACATGTGGGAAAAAAATATTTGTTTGGGTGAATGGCTCTCCCAAATTTTTGATGTGCCCAAAGTTGGTGACTACATCCTGTGGGAGAGACTTGATGAATGGCCTGATAGAGGAGAGACTTGATGACTCCCCAGTGGGTGGTCCTGACTCCCCAGTGGGTGGTCCTGACTCCCCAGTGGGCGGTCTTGACTCCCCAGTGGGCTTGTCCTGACTCCCCAGTGGGTGGTCCTGACTCCCAGTGGGTGGGCCTGACTCCCCAGTGGGTGGGCCTGACTCTCCCAGTGGGTGGGCCTGACTGCCCAGTGGGTGGGCCTGACTCCCCAGTGGGTGGGCCTGACTCCCAGTGGGTGGGCCTGACTCCCAGTGGGTGGGCCTGACTGCCCAGTAGGGGTCTTGACTCCCCTGTGGGCGGTCTTGACTCCCCTGTGGGTGGGCCTGACTCCCCAGTGAGTGGGCCTGACTCCCCAGTAGGCGGTCTTGACTCCCCAGTGGGTGGGCCTGACTCCCCAGTGGCCTGGTCTTGACCCCAGTGGGTGGGCCTGACTGCCCAGTGGGCGGTCTTGACTCCCCAGTGGGCGGTCTTGACTGAATCCCAGTGGGTGGGCCTGACTCCCCAGTGAGTGGCCTGACTCCCCAGTGGCGGTCCTGACTCCCCAGTGGGTGGGCCTGACTCCCCAGTAGGCGGTCTGACTCCCCAGTGGGTGGGCCTGACTCCCCAGTGGGTGGGCCTGACTCCCCAGTGGGTGGGCCTGACTCCCCAGTGGGTGGGCCTGACTCCCCAGTGGGTGGGCCTGACTCCCCAGTGGGTGGGCCTGACTCCCCAGTGGGTGGGCCTGACTCCCCAGTGGGTGGGCCTGACTCCCCAGTGGCTGGGCCTGACTCCCCAGTGGGTGGGCCTGACTCCCCAGTGGGTGGGCCTGACTCCCCAGTGGGGGGCCTGACTCCCCAGTGGGTGGGCCTGACTCCCCAGTGGGTGGGCCTGACTCCCCAGTGGGTGGGCCTGACTCCCCAGTGGGTGGGCCTGACTCCCCAGTGGGTGGGCCTATGAATCCATAGAATAGAGCCTAATGAATTTATTTTAATTGACTGATGTCCTTATATTAACTGTAACTCAGTAAAACCTTTGACATTGTTACATGTTGCGTTTATATTTTTGTTCAGTATATTTGCAGTGCATCAATTTATTTATTTTTTAAATTTTTTATTTCACCTTTATTTAACCAGGTAGGCAAGTTGAGAACAAGTTCTCATTTACAATTGCGACTTGACCAAGATCAATGCAACAATGGAGGCTATCAGGCCCAGTATAAAAACATATAGAAATACATGTCCTGTAGCTTTTGTAGTCTATAGCTTTTCCTGGGATTTCACGAGCAGAGGAACGGTTTATTGTGAAGAGGCTTGATGAATGGCCTATAGGGGAGAGACTTGATGAATGGCCTGTAGGGGAGAGACTTGATGAATGGCCTATAGGGGAGAGACTTGATGAATGGCCTATAGGGGAGAGACTTGATGAATGGCCTATAGAGGAGAGACTTGATGAATGGCCTATAGGGGAGAGACTTGATGAATGGCCTGTAGGGGAGAGACTTGATGAATGGCCTATAGGGGAGAGACTTGATGAATGGCCTATAGAGGAGAGACTTGATGAATGGCCTATAGGGGAGAGACTTGATGAATGGCCTGTAGGGGAGAGGCTTGATGAATGGCCTGTAGGGAGAGACTTGATGAATGGCCTATAGGGAGAGACTTGATGAATGGCCTATAGAGGAGAGACTTGATGAATGGCCTATAGGGGAGAGGCCTGTTGATGAATGGCCTGTAGGGGAGAGAGACTTGATGAATGGCCTGTAGGGGAGAGGCTTGATGAATGGCCTATAGTGGAGAGGGCTTATGAATGGCCTATAGGGGAGGAGACTTGATGAATGGCCTATAGGGGAGAGACTTGATGAATGGCCTGTAGGGAGAGACTTGATGAATGGCCTGTAGGGGAGAGACTTGATGAATGGCCTGTAGGGAGAGACTTGAGGAATGGCCTAAAGGGGAGAGGCTTGATGAATGGCCTGTAGGGGAGAGACTTGATGAATGGCCTGTAGGGGAGAGACTTGATGAATGGCCTATAGGGGAGAGGCTTGATGAATGGCCTATAGGGAGAGACTTGATGAATGGCCTGTAGGGGAGAGACTTGATGAATGGCCTGTAGGGAGAGACTTGATGAATGGCCTGTAGGGAGAGACTTGATGAATGGCCTATAGGGAGAGGCTTGATGAATGGCCTATAGAGGAGAGGCTTGATGAATGGCCTGTAGAGAGACTTGATGAATGGCCTGTAGGGGAGAGACTTGATGAATGGCCTATAGGGAGAGGCTTGATGAATGACCTATAGGGAGAGACTTGATGAATGACCTATAGGGGAGAGACTTGATGAATGGCCTATAGGGGAGAGACTTGATGAATGACCTATATGGGAGAGACTTGATGAATGGCCTGTAGGGGAGATACTTGATGAATGGCCTATAGGGGAGAGGCTTGATGAATGGCCTGTAGAGGAGAGACTTGATGAATGGCCTATAGAGGAGAGACTTGATGAATGGCCTATAGAGGAGAGGGCTTGATGAATGACCTATAGGGGAGAGACTTGATGAATGGCCTATAGGGAGAGACTTGATGAATGACCTGTAGGGGAGAGACTTGATGAATGGCCTGAATGGCCATAGGGGAGAGGCTTGATGAATGACCTATAGGAGAGGCTTGATGAATGGTCTGTAGAGGAGAGACTTGATGAATGGCCTGTAGGGGAGAGACTTGATGAATGGCCTATAGAGGAGAGACTTGATGAATGGCCTATAGTGGAGAGGCTTGATGAATGGCCTATAGGGAGAGGCTTGATGAATGGCCTATAGAGGAGAGACTTGATGAATGGCCTGTAGGGGAGAGACTTGATGAATGGCCTGTAGAGGGAGGCTTGATGAATGGCCTATAGGGGAGAGGCTTGATGAATGGCCTATAGAGGAGAGACTTGATGAATGGCCTATAGAGGAGAATGGCCTATAGACTTGATGAATGGCCTGTAGGGGAGAGACTTGATGAATGGCCTATAGAGGAGAGGCTTGATGAATGGCCTATAGGGCAGAGACTTGATGAATGGCCTATAGAGGGAGGCTTGATGAATGGCCTATAGGGGAGAGACTTGATGAATGGCCTATAGAGGAGAGACTTGATGAATGGCCTATAGAGGAGAGACTTGATGAATGGCCTATAGAGGAGAGACTTGATGAATGGCCTATAGAGGAGAGGGTTGATGAATGGCCTGTAGAGGAGAGACTTGATGAATGGCCTGTAGGGGAGAGACTTGATGAATGGCCTATAGAGGAGAGACTTGATGAATGGCCTGTAGGGAGAGACTTGATGAATGGCCTGTAGAGGGAGGCTTGATGAATGGCCTATAGGGGAGAGGCTTGATGAATGGCCTATAGAGGAGAGACTTGATGAATGGCCTATAGAGGAGAGACTTGATGAATGGCCTGTAGGGGAGAGACTTGATGAATGGCCTGTAGAGGGAGGCTTGATGAATGGCCTATAGGGCAGACTTGATGAATGGCCTATAGGGAGAGGCTTGATGAATGGCCTGTAGAGGGAGGCTTGATGAATGGCCTATAGGGCAGAGACTTGATGAATGGCCTATAGAGGAGAGGCTTGATGAATGGCCTATAGTGGAGAGGCTTGATGAATGACCTATAGAGGAGAGACTTGATGAATGGCCTATAGTGGAGAGACTTGATGAATGGCCTATAGTGGAGAGACTTGATGAATGGCCTATAGAGGAGAGACTTGATGAATGGCCTATAGAGGAGAGACTTGATGAATGGCCTATAGGGGAGAGACTTGATGAATGGCCTATAGTGGAGAGGCTTGATGAATGGCCTATAGTGGAGAGGCTTGATGAATGGCCTATAGAGGAGAGACTTGATGAATGGCCTATAGAGGAGAGACTTGATGAATGGCCTATAGGGGAGAGACTTGATGAATGACCTATAGGGGAGAGACTTGATGAATGGCCTATAGGGGAGAGGCTTGATGAATGGCCTATAGGGGAGAGACTTGATGAATGGCCTGTAGGGGAGAGACTTGATGAATGGCCTATAGGGGAGAGGGTTGATGAATGGCCTATAGTGGAGAGACTTGATGAATGACCTATAGGGGAGAGACTTGATGAATGGCCTGTAGGGGAGAGACTTGATGAATGGCCTATAGGGGAGAGACTTGATGAATGGCCTATAGGGGAGAGACTTGATGAATGGCCTATAGAGGAGAGACTTGATGAATGGCCTATAGAGGAGAGACTTGATGAATGGCCTATAGGGGAGAGACTTGATGAATGACCTATAGGGGAGAGGCTTGATGAATGGCCTATAGGGGAGAGACTTGATGAATGACCTATAGGGGAGAGGCTTGATGAATGGCCTATAGAGGAGAGACTTGATGAATGGCCTATAGGGGAGATACTTGATGAATGGCCTATAGGGGAGAGGCCTGATGAATGGCCTATAGAGGAGAGACTTGATGAATGGCCTATAGAGGAGAGACTTGATGAATGGCCTATAGAGGAGAGGCCTGATGAATGGCCTATAGAGGAGAGGCCTGATGAATGGCCTATAGAGGAGAGGCCTGATGAATGGCCTATAGAGGAGAGGCCTGATGAATGGCCTATAGAGGAGAGACTTGATGAATGGCCTATAGGGGAGAGACTTGATGAATGGCCTATAGTGGAGAGACTTGATGAATGGCCTATAGAGGAGAGACTTGATGAATGGCCTATAGAGGAGAGACTTGATGAATGGCCTATAGGGGAGAGACTTGATGAATGGCCTATAGGGGAGAGACTTGATGAATGGCCTATAGGGGAGAGACTTGATGAATGACCTATAGGGGAGAGGCTTGATGAATGGCCTATAGAGGAGAGACTTGATGAATGGCCTATAGTGGAGAGGCTTGATGAATAGCCTATAGAGGAGAGACTTGATGAATGGCCTATAGTGGAGAGGCTTGATGAATAGCCTATAGGGGAGAGGCTTGATGAATGGCCTATAGGGGAGAGACTTGATGAATGGCCTATAGAGGAGCTTCCTGCGTACAGCTGGAAAAGAGAGAAACTAGTGATGTGTAGCCAAGGTAAGAAGCTAAATATTTGCTAGATATTAGGCCATTCAGTAGTTCAAGAAAAATAAATGATCAGATTATGAAATGGCAGATGTGTAGTGTGTTCCTCCAGGCTGCGCTCTGTGGTCCCAGGACACGCAAAGCTCCACTATTGATCAGGCTCAGGCCTACATTTTTAGACAAGAACATCTCTCTACCTAGGCTACAGCAACACAGTGCAATGAGAAATGTATTACTGTTATCATGTGGAGCATTATGTCTCAACTTCCTAAAGAGAAATCTGTCTTCTAAAAAGGAAAAGAAAGAAAAGACAGGAGAGAGAACAGAAAGGGAGACAGTACGGCACCCAATCATTCACAAAGGGAGGAGGGTGTTGTTTCGTGAGTGGTGGATATTAACCTGTTAGCTTATTAGTCCATAGTGAAATAGGCTAATTTTGTTCCCCTAACATTAGTTACATAATACCTTAACAGAACGGTGTTTACATTTCGCTATTCCGATATTTAATCAATACAGGAACACTTTTAGCAAGCTATTCATACTAAATCATTTGCCCCTGCCTCGTGAGAGGCCCAACAGATACAGCTTCAGGCTCACCAGTCCTGTCTCCCCATCCCCATCCCCTGAACCAGCCCTGTCTCCCCACCCCTGAACCAGCCCTGTCTCCTCATCCCCATACCCCTGAACCAGTCCTGTCTCCCAATCCCCCTGAACCAGCCCTGTCTCCTCATCCCCATACCCCTGAACCAGTCCTGTCTCCCCATACACCTGAACCAGCCCTGTCTCCCATACACCTGAACCAGCCCTGTCTCCCCATCGCCATACCCCTGAACCAGCCCCGTCTCCCCATCTCCATACCCCTGAACCAGCCCTGTCCACCATCCCCATACCCCTGAACCAGCCCTGTCTCCCCATACCCCTGAACCAGCCCTGTCTCCCCATCCCCATACCCTGAACCAGCCCTGTCTCCCCATCCCCATACCCCTGAACCAGCCCTGTCCACCATCCCCATACCCCTGAACCAGCCCTGTCTCCCCATACCCCTGAACCAGCCCTGTCCACCATCCCCATACCCCTGAACCAGCCCTGTCTCCCCATCCCCTGAACCAGCCCTGTCTCCCCATACCCCTGAACCAGCCCTGTCTCCCCATCCCCATACCCCCTGAACCAGCCCTGTCTCCTCATCCCCTGAACCAGCCCTGTCTCCCCATACCCCTGAACCAGCCCTGTCTCCCCATCCCCATGTCTCCCCATACCCCTGAACCAGCCCTGTCTCCCCATACACAACCCCCTGAACCAGCCCTGTCTCCCCATCCCCCTGAACCAGCCCTGTCTCCCCATCCCCATACCCCCTGAACCAGCCCTGTCTCCCCATACACAACCCCCTGAACCAGCCCTGTCTCCCATACACAACCCCCTGAACCAGCCCTGTCTCCCCATCCCCCTGAACCAGCCCTGTCTCCCCATCCCCTGAACCAGCCCTGTCTCTCCATCCCCCGAACCAGCCCTGTCTCCCCATCCTCACCCCCTGAACCAGCCCTGTCTCCCCATACCCCTGAACCAGCCCTGTCTCCCATCCCCATACCCCTGAACCAGCCCTGTCTCCCCATACACAACCCCCCTGAACCAGCCCTGTCTCCCCATACACAACCCCTGAACCAGCCCTGTCTCCCCATCCCCTGAACCAGCCCTGTCTCCCCATCCCCTGAACCAGCCCTGTCTCTCCATCCCCCCAGAACCAGCCCTGTCTCCCCATCCTCACCCCCTGAACCAGCCCTGTCTCCCCATACCCCTGAACCAGCCCTGTCTCCCCATCCCCATACCCCTGAACCAGCCCTGTCTCCCCATCCCCTGAACCAGCCCTGTCTCCCCATCCCCCTGAACCAGCCCTGTCTCCCCATCCCCATACCCCTGAACCAGCCCTGTCTCCCATCCCCTTGATACACAACCCCTGAACCAGCCCTGTCTCCCCATCCCCTTGAACCAGCCCTGTCTCCCCATCCCCATACCCCTGAACCAGCCCTGTCTCCCCATACACAACCCCTGAACCAGCCCTGTCTCCCCATACACAACCCCTGAACCAGCCCTGTCTCCCCATCCCCCTGAACCAGCCCTGTCTCCCCATCCCCTGAACCAGCCCTGTCTCTCCATCCCCCCTGAACCAGCCCTGTCTCCCCATCCCCACCCCCTGAACCAGCCCTGTCTCCCATACCCCCGAACCAGCCCTGTCTCCCCATCCCCACCCCCCTGAACCAGCCCTGTCTCTCCATCCCCTGAACCAGCCCTGTCTCCTCCATCCCCCTGAACCAGCCCTGTCTCCCCATCCCCACCCCCTGAACCAGCCCTGTCTCTCCATCCCCCGAACCAGCCCTGTCTCTCCATCCCCCTGAACCAGCCCTGTCTCCCCATCCCCACCCCCTGAACCAGCCCTGTCTCCCCACCTGAAGGAGGTGAGCAGGATTGTGTTGAATGACATGTCAGTTGGCATAATTGCAGGTACCCCTGAAATGCATTGAGGACAGGAATAAATCTCACTAGACAAAGAGGCAGCCAATATCATAGAGCCTTAAAAGGAAGATATGCAGGCTCTCCCCATGGATGGGAGTCCTGTCTCCTGTCTGTGGCAACACTGATTGCTATGCAAATGGTTGTTGCACTTCAACCAGCACGGAACACAGTCGCCAGAGGAAAGGAAGAGATCTCCATGATGAGACCTCTGAAGAGGAGACGGTTCAGGACCGTGCAGCAACAGTGTTTTCAGAACACAGTGTTTTTACTGCTATGGACGACATCATAAGTGACCTGGACACTAGGTTCCAGAACACAGTGTTTTTACTGCTATGGATGACATCATAAGTCACCTGGACACTAGGTTCCAGAACAAAGTGTTTTTACTGCTATGGACCCCTCATAAGTGACCTGGACACTAGGTTCCAGAACACAGTGTTTTTACTGCTATGGACGACATCATAAGTGACCTGACACCAGGTTCCAGAACACAGTGTTTTTCCCCACTGAACCAGGATGACATCATAAGTGACCTGGACACTAGGTTCCAGAACACAGTGTTTTTACCCCTGAACCATGGACGACATCATAAGTGACCTGGACACTGGTTCAAGAACACAGTGTTTTTACTGCTATGGATGACATCATAAGTGACTTGGACACTAGGTTCCAGAACACAGTGTTTTTACTGCCATGGACGACATCATCAATGACCTGGACACTAGGTTCCAGAACACAGTGTTTTTACTGCTATGGACGACATCATAAGTGACCTGCACTAGGTTCCAGAACACAGTGTTTTACTGCTATGGACGAGGCACATCATAAGTGACCTGGAACTAGATACAGAACACAGTGTTTTTTACTGCTATGGACGACATCATAAGTGACCTGGACACTAGGTTCCAGAACACAGTGTTTTTACTGCTATGGAGGACATCATAAGTGACCTGGACACTAGGTTCCAGAACACAGTGTTTTTACTGCTATGGACGACATCATAAGTGACCTGAACACTAGGTTCCAGAACACAGTGTTTTTACTGCTATGGACGACATCATAAGTGACTTGGACACTAGGTTCCAGAACACAGTGTTTTACTGCTATGGACGACATCATAAGTGACCTGGACACTAGATACCAGAACACAGTGTTTTTACTGCTATGGACGACATCATAAGTGACCTGGACACTAGGTTCCAGAACACAGTGTTTTTACTGCTATGGAGGACATCATAAGTGACCTGGACACTAGGTTCCAGAACACAGTGTTTTTACTGCTATGGACAACATCATAAGTGACCTGGACACTAGGTTCCAGAACACAGTGTTTTTACTGCTATGGACGACATCATAAGTGACCTGAACACTAGGTTCCAGAACACAGTGTTTTTACTGCTATGGACGACATCATAAGTGACCTGAACACTAGGTTCCAGAACACAGTGTTTTTACTGCTATGGACGACATCATAAGTGACTTGGACACTAGGTTCCAGAACACAGTGTTTTACTGCTATGGACGACATCATAAGTGACCTGGACACTAGATACCAGAACACAGTGTTTTTTACTGCTATGGACGACATCATAAGTGACCTGGACACTAGGTTCCAGAACACAGTGTTTTTACTGCTATGGAGGACATCATAAGTGACCTGGACACTAGGTTCCAGAACACAGTGTTTTTACTGCTATGGACGACATCATAAGTGACCTGGACACTAGGTTCCAGAACACAGTGTTTTTACTGCTATGGACGACATCATAAGTGACCTGGACACTAGGTTCCAGAACACAGTGTTTTTACTGCTATGGGACGACATCATAAGTGACCTGGACACTAGGTTCCAGAACACAGTGTTTTTACTGCTATGGACGACATCATAAGTGACCTGGACACTAGGTTCCAGAACACAGTGTTTTTACTGCTATGGACGACATCATAAGTGACCTGAACACTAGGTTCCAGAACACAGTGTTTTTACTGCTATGGACGACATCATAAGTGACTTGGACACTAGGTTCCAGAACACAGTGTTTTTACTGCTATGGACGACATCATAAGTGACCTGGACACTAGGTTCCAGAACACAGTGTTTTTACTGCTATGGACGACATCATAAGTGACCTGGACACTAGGTTCCAGAACACAGTGTTTTTACTGCTATGGACGACATCATAAGTGACCTGGACACTAGGTTCCAGAACACAGTGTTTTTACTGCTATGGACGACATCATAAGTGACCTGGACACTAGGTTCCAGAACACAGTGTTTTTACTGCTATGGACGACATCATAAGTGACCTGGACACTAGGTTCCAGAACACAGTGTTTTTACTGCTATGGACGACATCATAAGTGACCTGGACACTAGGTTCCAGAACACAGTGTTTTTACTGCTATGGACGACATCATAAGTGACCTGGACACTAGGTTCCAGAACACAGTGTTTTTACTGCTATGGACGACATCATAAGTAACCTGGACAATAGGTTCCAGAACACAGTGTTTTTACTGCTATGGACGACATCATAAGTGACCTGGACACTAGGTTCCAGAACACAGTGTTTTTACTGCTATGGAAGACATCATAAGTGACCTGGACACCAGGTTCCAGAACACAGTGTTTTTACTGCTATGGACAACATCATAAGTGACCTGGACACTAGGTTCCAGAACACAGTGTTTTTACTGCTATGGACGACATCATAAGTGACCTGGACACTAGGTTCCAGAACACAGTGTTTTTACTGCTATGGACGACATCATAAGTGACTTGGACACTAGGTTCCAGAACACAGTGTTTTTACTGCTATGGACGACATCATAAGTGACCTGGACACTAGGTTCCAGAACACAGTGTTTTTACTGCTATGGACGACATCATAAGTGACCTGGACACTAGGTTCCAGAACACAGTGTTTTTACTGCTATGGACGACATCATAAGTGACCTGGACACTAGGTTCCAGAACACAGTGTTTTTACTGCTATGGAGGACATCATAAGTGACCTGGACACTAGGTTCCAGAACACAGTGTTTTTACTGCTATGGACGACATCATAAGTGACCTGGACACTAGGTTCCAGAACACAGTGTTTTTACTGCTATGGACGACATCATAAGTGACCTGGACACTAGGTTCCAGGACACAGTGTTTTTACTGCTATGGACGGTATCATAAGTGACTTGGACACTTTTGACACCACTGCTAAAAAATTGTCAAAGAATTTTCTGCTTTTCTGAAAGTTGGTCAGACTAGTGAGGATAAAGTCCCCTCTGTGTGCCAACCACTGATCATGAAGTATTCTAGAGATGTTACACCTGAGGTTCAAAATGAAGTAAGACACCTGACCACTGTATATGCTGCTACTCTCCCCTCCTAACCTGTTCCCTCCTAACCTGTCCCCTCTTGGTCTCCTGAACACTGTATATGCTGCCACTCTCCCCTCCTAACCTGTCCCCTCTTGGTCTCCTGACACCTGAACACTGTATATGCTGCCACTCTCCCCTCCTAACCTGTCCCCTCTTGGTCTCCTGAACACTGTATATGCTGACCCTTCCCCTCCTAACCTGTCCCCTCTTGGTCTCCTGACACCTGAACACTGTATATGCTGACACTTTCCCTCCTAACCTGTCTCCTCTTGGTCTCCTGAACACTGTATATGCTGACCCTTCCCCTCCTAACCTGTCCCTTCTTGGTCTCCTGAACACTGTATATGCTGACCCTTCCCCTCCTAACCTGTCCCCTCTTGGTCTCCTGAACACTGTATATGCTGACCCTTCCCCTCCTAACCTGTTCCCTCCTAACCTGTCCCCTCCTAACCTGTCCCCTCTTGGTCTCCTGAACACTGTATATGCAGCCACTTCCCCTCGTAACCTGTCCCCTCTTGGTCTCCTGAACACTGTATATGCTGCCACTTCCCCTCCTAACCTGTCCCCTCTTGGTCTCCTGAACACTGTATATGCTGACCCTTCCCCTCCTAACCTGTCCCCTCTTGGTCTCCTGAACACTGTATATGCTGCCACTCTCCCCTCCTAACCTGTCCCCTCTTGGTCTCCTGAACACTGTATATGCTGCCACTCTCCCCTCCTAACCTGTCCCCTCTTGGTCTCCTGAACACTGTATATGCTGACACTTTCCCTCCTAACCTGTCCCCTCTTGGTCTCCTGAACTCTGTATATGCTGACCCTTCCCCTCCTAACCTGTCCCCTCTTGGTCTCCTGACACCTGAACACTGTATGTGCTGACACTTTCCCTCCTAACCTGTCCCCTCCTAACCTGTCCCCTCTTGGTCTCCTGAACACTGTATATGCTGACTCTGTCCCCTCCTAACCTGTCCCCTCTTGGTCTCCTGAACACTGTACATGCTGACTCTCCCCCCTCCTAACCTGTCCCCTCTTGGTCTCCTGAACACTGTACATGCTGACTCTCTCCCCTCCTAACCTGTCCCCTCCTAACCTGTCCCCTCTTGGTCTCCTGAACACTGTATATGCTGCCACTCTCCCCTCCTAACCTGTCCCCTCTTGGTCTCCTGAACACTGTATATGCTGACCCTTCCCCTCCTAACCTGTCCCCTCTTGGTCTCCTAAACACTGTATATGCTGCCACTCTCCCCTCCTAACCTGTCCCCTCTTGGTCTCCTGACACCTGAACACTGTATATGCTGCCACTCTCCCCTCCTAACCTGTCCCCTCCTAACCTGTCCCCTCCTAACCTGTCCCCTCTTGGTCTCCTGGACACTGTATATACTGACTCTGTCCCCTCCTAACCTGTCCCCTCTTGGTCTCCTGAACACTGTATATGCTGACCCTTCCCCTCCTAACCTGTCCCCTCCTAACCTGTCCCCTCTTGGTCTCCTGAACACTGTATATGCTGCCACTTCCCCTCCTAACCTGTCCCCTCTTGGTCTCCTGAACACTGTATATGCTGCCACTCTCCCCTCCTAACCTGTTCCCTCTCGGTCTCCTGAATGAAATGAGTAAGATGCAGCTGCAAAGCATTCTGGGAGAAGTGCGCATTGCTTTAGGTACATTTTGCACACTGCCTGTGACTGTTGCTGGTGGTGAGAGAGATTTCAGAAAGATAAAAACTGATCTGAAAAAAAACGATTTGAGGTCCTCTATGTCCCTGGACAGGCTTTGCAGGCTTGTCATGCTGTCCATTGAAAGTCCGTTAGCTAGAAAGCTGGACTTCAAAGACATAATCAGTGACTTTGCTAGTAAGAAGGCTGGGCGCTGGGCTCTTGGTGAATAAGGCTGAGCAGGGACTTTGCTAGTAAGAAGGCTGGGCGCTGGGCTCTTGGTGAATAAGGCTGAGCGAGGGCCAGTGATGACTGTTTAATGGCTATGGATATTTGGATCACGACACACATGATGCCCACAGGCTGAGAATTAAGACTGAGAACAAGATATATCTCAAAGTAATGGCTGGATTGACCATAAAATCTGTTGTTCACAATCAAGACCCCAAGTGGAAGAAACCTGTGGATTTGGTGACCTCTTGACCTTTCCTCTAGCGCCACCATGGGGCCTTTTCACTTCCATTTTGTTTTTCCACTTTCCATTTCCACTTTTACAGCTGCTTATTGTCTAGTTGGTATGTTTACATAGTTAAATAATCTACTGCTGATTTTATTATTTTATTTTTTGTTATATCACTCTATAGATGTTAAATGTTCATTTATTTTATTTTGAAGAGGTTATTAATGTATATTTAAGTTATATTTATTTTACGTTATTCATTAATGTTAAGAGAATTTTCCATTCATTATTTTTTTTACCATTAAAATGACATTTAGACTGTAAAAAGATGTCCTTTAGCACATTTCTTATAGAAGGGGATCAGTCTTCCATCAGATAGTGAATTCCACTGTATGCAGACTGTTGCATGCATGTCTGCACAGGGTTATACATTCACAGCTCCCTGTCAGTAAATATCACACAGTAAAGATTGGGACTACAAGAGAGTTGCACGCCTGCAAAGGTAGAGTTATTTAAAGCTTTAAACGGGTCGATTGGGTTCTGGAGGTGTGTGATTACAGGTAGAGAGTTATTTAAAGCTTTAAATGGGTCGATTGGGTTCTGGAGGTGTGTGGTTACAGGTAGAGAGTTATTTAAAGCTTTAAACAGGTCGATTGGGTTCTGGAGGTGTGTGGTTACAGGTAGAGAGTTATTTAAAGCTTTGAACGGGGTCGATTGGGTTCTGGAGGTGTGTGGTTACAGGTAGAGAGTTATTTAAAGCTTTAAACAGGTCGATTGGGTTCTGGAGGTGTGTGACTACAGGTAATTGCGTAGGGTTTGTGGGGTCTGTGGTGGTTGGGGCCCCCAATGTGATATCTTTTCATGTGGCCCCAAAATCCCTGGCGGCTCCTCCTGTTTGTTACATGCTGAATTAACAACGTAGGACAAACAAACTACACCTCATTATGCAACCGTTTGGTTCGGTATGTGTCCAGAAAGGAACATTAGCAGGCTTCTCTTAATGGTGTAGGCCTATTTTGTCAGGATGTAGCCCGGTGTTAACACCGAGCCACATCCTGACACAATAGGCTTGTCTTAACACCGAGCTACATCCTGACAAAATAGGCCTGTCTTAACACCGAGCTACATCCTGACAAAATAGGCCTGTCTTAACACCGAGCTACATCCTGACAAAATAGGCCTGTCTTAACACCAAGCTACATCCTGACAAAATAGGCCTGTCTTAACACCGAGCTACATCCTGACAAAATAGGCCTGTCTTAACACCGAGCTACAGCCTGACAAAATAGGCCTGTCTTACCAATGAGCTACATCCTGACAAAATAGGCCTGTTTTAACACCGAGCTACATCCTGACAAAATAGGCCTGTTTTAACACCGAGCTACATCCTGACAAAATAGGCCTGTTTTAACACCGAGCTACATCCTGACAAAATAGGCCTGTCTTAACACCGAGCTACATCCTGACAAAATAGGCCTGTCTTAACACCGAGCTACATCCTGACAAAATAGGCCTGTCTTACCAATGAGCTACATCCTGACAAAATAGGCCTGTTTAACACCGAGACAAAAATAGGCATCGTCTGACAAAATAGGCCTGTGTTAAGATAGGCCTATTTTTGTCAGATTGTAGCCCGGTCTTAAGATAACCCTACGAAAGGAAACCATTGTCGTCTCCTTTCCATCTCTCCGCCCCGTTAGTACTGTAGCCTATTGTACATTTGGCCAAACGTGCATTTCTCCTCCAATATGCGATCAGTAGGCTTAAAAGAAAATAAAGTTGAAATAAGTGTCCAACAAGTTGTAGTCTGGCTTTTTCATGGGATTCCACAAGATTTAAGAGGAATAGTCTCGGCAGCAGCAGCTGTGTTAATTGCGCATCGGAACAACGAAGACAGACAAGATGGAGATGTAGCCTATAGCCTAAGTTTATAACGTATGAATATAAGTCCATAACTCATAAAATCAATGTTAGGATTAATACTGCAGTGAATATATCCAGTCAATTTACACAGAAAAAAAAGTGTTTATCAAGATAATGAAATCATAGGTAAGCTAGGCTATCTTCCCAGATAATGAAATCATAGGTAACCTAGGCTATCCTCCCAGATAATGAAATCATAGGTAACCTAGGCTATCCTCCCAGATAATGAAATCATAGGTAATCTAGGCTATCCTCCCAGATAATGAAATCATAGGTAACCTAGGCTATCCTCCCAGATAATGAAATCATAGGTAACCTAGGCTATCCTCCCAGATAATGAAATCATAGGTAACCTAGGCTATCCTCCCAGATAATGAAATCATAGGTAACCTAGGCTATCCTCCCAGATAATGAAATCATAGGTAACCTAGGCTATCCTCCCAGATAATGAAATCATAGGTAATCTAGGCTATCCTCCCAGATAATGAAATCATAGGTAATCTATGCTATCCTCCCAGATAATGAAATCATAGGTAACCTAGGCTATCCTCCCAGATAATGAAATCATAGGTAATCTAGGCTATCCTCCCAGATAATGAAATCATAGGTAATCTAGGCTATCCTCCCAGATAATGAAATCATAGGTAACCTAGGCTATCCTCCCAGATAATGAAATCATAGGTAACCTAGGCTATCCTCCCAGATAATGAAATCATAGGTAACCTAGGCTATCCTCCCAGATAATGAAATCATAGGTAATCTAGGCTATCCTCCCAGATAATGAAATCATAGGTAACCTAGGCTATCCTCCCAGATAATGAAATCATAGGTAACCTAGGCTATCCTCCCAGTCCCCGGGTATGCAGCTGGAAAAGCTCCCCTACTGTTTAATTTTTTTAGGGAAAATTAAAAATGATCCTTCCTAGACTACAACAATACAGTGTAATGAATAATATTATTATAGTTTTCATGTGAGTGCAAAACTGTAGTCTAGTCTGTACGCCGCAGTGAATAACCTACTGCATGTCATTTAAATACACATTCATGTATAAACAACTGCAACTAAACTAAATTGGCCAAACCATTTGGATCAGTTCTGGGGATTTTCTGAACACTGTATATGCTGACCCTTCCCCTCCTAACCTGTCCCCTCTTGGTCTCCTGACACCTGAACACTGTATATGCTGACCCTTCCCCTCCTAACCTGTCCCCTCCTAACCTGTCCCCTCTTGGTCTCCTGAACACTGTATATGCTGCCACTCTCCCCTCCTAACCTGTCCCCTCTTGGTCTCCTGACACCTGAACACTGTATATGCTGCCACTTCCTCCTAACCTGTCCCCTCTGGTCTCCTGAACACTGTATATGCTGCCACTCTCCCCTCCTAACTTGTCCCTCTTGGTCTCCTGAACACTGTATATGCTGCCACTCTCCCCTCCTAACCTGTCCCCTCTTGGTCTCCTGAACACTGTATATGCTGACCCTTCCCCTCCTAACCTGTCCCCTCTTGGTCTCCTGAACACTGTATATGCTGACCCTTCCCCTCCTAACCTGTCCCCTCTTGGTCTCCTGACACCTGAACACTGTATATGCTGACACTTTCCCTCCTAACCTGTCCCCTCTTGGTCTCCTGAACACTGTATATGCTGACACTTTCCCTCCTAACCTGTCCCCTCTTGGTCTCCTGAACTCTGTATATGCTGACCCTTCCCCTCCTAACCTGTCCCCTCTTGGTCTCCTGACACCTGAACACTGTATATGCTGCCACTCTCCCCTCCTAACCTGTCCCCTCTTGGTCTCCTGAAAACACTGTATATACTGACTCTTCCCCTCCTAACCTGTCCCCTCTTGATCTCGTGACACCTGAACACTGTATATGCTGCCACTCTCCCCTCCTAACCTGTCCCCTCCTAACCTGTCCCCTCCTAACCTGTCCCCTCTTGGTTTCCTGAACACTGTATATGCTGACACTCTCCCCTCCTAACCTGTCCCCTCCTAACCTGTCCCCTCTTGGTCTCCTGAACACTGTATATGCTGCCACTCTCCCCTCCTAACCTGTCCCCTCTTGGTTTCCTGAACACTGTATATGCTGACACTCTCCCCTCCTAACCTGTCCCCTCTTGGTTTCCTGAACACTGTATATGCTGACACTCTCCCCTCCTAACCTGTCCCCTCCTAACCTGTCCCCTCTTGGTCTCCTGAACACTGTATATGCTGCCACTCTCCCTCCTAACCTGTCCCCTCTTGGTTTCCTGAACACTGTATATGCTGACACTCTCCCTCCTAACCTGTCCCCTCTGGTCTCCTGAACACTGTATATGCTGACCCTTCCTCCTAACCTGTCCCCTCTTGGTCTCCTGAACACTGTATATGCTGACACTCTCCCTCCTAACCTGTCCCCTCTTGGTCTCCTGAACACTGTATATGCTGCCACTCTCCTCCTAACCTGTCCCCCTCTTGGTCTCCTGAACACTGTATATGCTGCCACTCTCCCCTCCTAACCTGTTCCCTCCTAACCTGTCCCCTCCTAACCTGTCCCCTCTTGGTCTCCTGAACACTGTATATGCTGACCCTTCCCTCCTAACCTGTCCCCTCCTAACCTGTCCCCTCTTGGTCTCCTGAACACTGTATATGCTGACACTCTCCCTCCTAACCTGTCCCCTCTGGTCTCCTGAACACTGTATATGCTGACCCTTCCCTCCTAACCTGTCCCCTCTTGGTCTCCTGACACCTGAACACTGTATATGCTGACACTTTCCCTCCTAACCTGTCCCCTTCTAACCTGTCCCCTCTTGGTCTCCTGAACACTGTATATACTGACTCTGTCCCCTCCTAACCTGTCCCCTCTTGGTCTCCTGAACACTGTATATGCTGACACTCTCCCTCCTAACCTGTCCCCTCTTGGTCTCCTGAACACTGTATATGCTGCCACTTCCCCTCCTAACCTGTCCCCTCTTGCTCTCCTGAACACTGTATATGCTGCCACTTCCCCTCCTAACGTGTCCCCTCTTGGTCTCCTGACACCTGAACACTGTATATGCTACTACTCTCCTCCTAACCTGTCCCCTCTTGGTCTCCTGAACACTGTATATGCTGACACTCTCCCCTCCTAACCTGTCCCCTCCTAACCTGTCCCCTCTTGGTCTCCTGAACACTGTATATGCTGACACTCTCCCCTCCTAACCTGTCCCCTCCTAACCTGTCCCCTCTTGGTCTCCTGAACACTGTATATGCTGCCACTTCCCCTCCTAACCTGTCCCCTCTTTGTCTCCTGAACACTGTATATGCTGCCACTTCCCCTCCTAACCTGTCCCCTCTTGGTCTCCTGAACACTGTATATGCTGACCCTTCCCCTCCTAACCTGTCTCCTCTTGGTCTCCTGACACCTGAACACTGTATATGCTGACACTTTCCCTCCTAACCTGTCCCCTCTTGGTCTCCTGAACACTGTATATGCTGACACTTTCCCTCCTAACCTGTCCCCTCTTGGTCTCCTGAACTCTGTATATGCTGACCCTTCCCCTCCTAACCTGTCCCCTCTTGGTCTCCTGACACCTGAACACTGTATATGCTGACTCTGTCCCCTCCTAACCTGTCCCCTCCTAACCTGTCCCCTCTTGGTCTCCTGAACACTGTATATGCTGCCACTCTCCACTCCTAACCTGTCCCCTCTTGGTCTCCTGAACACTGTGTTTTTACTGCTATGGACGACATCATAAGTGACCTGGACACCAGGTTCCAGAACACAGTGTTTTTACTGCTATGGACGACATCATAAGTGACCTGGACACCAGGTTCCAGAACACAGTGTTTTTACTGCTATGGACGACATCATAAGTGACCTGGACACTAGGTTCCAGAACACAGTGTTTTTACTGCTATGGACGACATCATAAGTGACCTGGACACTAGGTTCCAGAACACAGTGTTTTTACTGCTATGGACGACATCATAAGTGACCTGGACACTAGGTTCCAGAACACAGTGTTTTTACTGCTATGGACGATATCATAAGTGACTTGGACACTTTTGACACCACTGCTAAAAAATTGTCAAAGAATTTTCTGCTTTTCTGAAAGTTGGTCAGATTAGTGAGGATAAAGTCCCCTCTGTGTGCCAACCACTGATCATGAAGTATTCTAGAGATGTTACACCTGAGGTTCAAAATGAAGTAAGACACCTGACCACTGTATATGCTGCTACTCTCCCCTCCTAACCTGTCCCCTCCTAACCTGTCCCCTCCTAACCTGTCCCCTCCTAACCTGTCTCCTCCTAACCTGTCCCCTCCTGGTCTCCTGAACACTTTATATACTGCTCCCCTCCTAACCTGTCCCCTCTCGGTCTCCTGAACACTGTATATACTGACTCTGTCCCCTCCTAACCTGTCCCCTCTTGGTCTCCTGAACACTGTATATGCTGCCACTCTCCCCTCCTAACCTGTCCCCTCCTAACCTGTCCCCTCTTGGTCTCCTGAACACTGTATATGCTGACACTCTCCCCTCCTAACCTGTCCCCTCCTAACCTGTCCCCTCTTGGTCTCCTGAACACTGTATATACTGCTACTCTCCTCCTAACCTGTCCCTCCTAACCTGTCCCCTCTTGGTCTCCTGACACCTGGACACTGTATATGCTGCCACTCTCCCCTCCTAACCTGTCCCCTCTTGGTCTCCTGACACCTGAACACTGTATATGCTGCCACTCTCCCCTCCTAACCTGTCCCCTCTTGGTCTCCTGAACACTGTATATGCTGCTACTCTCCCCTCCTAACCTGTCCCCTCCTAACCTGTCCCCTCTTGGTCTCCTGACACCTGAACACTGTATATGCTGCCACTCTCCCCTCCTAACCTGTCCCCTCTTGGTCTCCTGAACACTGTATATGCTGACCCTTCCCCTCCTAATCTGTCCCCTCCTAACCTGTCCCCTCTTGGTCTCCTGAACACTGTATATGCTGACACTCTCCCCTCCTAACCTGTCCCCTCTTGGTCTCCTGAACACTGTATATGCTGACCCTTCCCCTCCTAACCTGTCCCCTCCTAACCTGTCCCCTCTTTGTCTCCTGAACACTGTATATGCTGACCCTTCCCCTCCTAACCTGTCCCCTCTTGGTCTCCTGACACCTGAACACTGTATATGCTGACCCTTCCCCTCCTAACCTGTCCCCTCCTAACCTGTCCCCTCTTGGTCTCCTGAACACTGTATATGCTGACCCTTCCCTCCTAACCTGTCCCCTCTTGGTCTCCTGACACCTGAACACTGTATATGCTGACCCTTCCCCTCCTAACCTGTCCCCTCCTAACCTGTCCCCTCTTGGTCTCCTGAACACTGTATATGCTGCCACTCTCCCCTCCTAACCTGTCCCCTCTTGGTCTCCTGACACCTGAACACTGTATATGCTGCCACTTCCCCTCCTAACCTGTCCCCTCTTGGTCTCCTGAACACTGTATATGCTGCCACTCTCCCCTCCTAACTTGTCCCCTCTTGGTCTCCTGAACACTGTATATGCTGCCACTCTCCCCTCCTAACCTGTCCCCTCTTGGTCTCCTGAACACTGTATATGCTGACCCTTCCTCCTAACCTGTCCCTCTGGTCTCCTGAACACTGTATATGCTGACCCTTCCCCTCCTAACCTGTCCCTCTTGGTCTCCTGACACCTGAACACTGTATATGCTGACACTTTCCCTCCTAACCTGTCCCCTCTTGGTCTCCTGAACACTGTATATGCTGACACTTTCCCTCCTAACCTGTCCCCTCTTGGTCTCCTGAACTCTGTATATGCTGACCCTTCCCCCTAACCTGTCCCCTCTTGGTCTCCTGACACCTGAACACTGTATATGCTGCCACTCTCCCCTCCTAACCTGTCCCCTCTTGGTCTCCTGAAAACACTGTATATACTGACTCTTCCCCTCCTAACCTGTCCCTCTTGATCTCGTGACACCTGAACACTGTATATGCTGCCACTCTCCCTCCTAACCTGTCCCCTCCTAACCTGTCCCCTCCTAACCTGTCCCCTCTTGGTTTCCTGAACACTGTATATGCTGACACTCTCCCCTCCTAACCTGTCCCCTCCTAACCTGTCCCCTCTTGGTCTCCTGAACACTGTATATGCTGCCACTCTCCCCTCCTAACCTGTCCCCTCTTGGTTTCCTGAACACTGTATATGCTGACACTCTCCCTCCTAACCTGTCCCCTCTTGGTTTCCTGAACACTGTATATGCTGACACTCTCCTCCTAACCTGTCCCCTCCTAACCTGTCCCCTCTTGGTCTCCTGAACACTGTATATGCTGCCACTCTCCCTCCTAACCTGTCCCCTCTTGGTTTCCTGAACACTGTATATGCTGACACTCTCCCTCCTAACCTGTCCCCTCTTGGTCTCCCTGAACACTGTATATGCTGACCCTTCCCCTCCTAACCTGTCCCCTCTTGGTCTCCTGAACACTGTATATGCTGACACTCTCCCTCCTAACCTGTCCCCTCTTGGTCTCCTGAACACTGTATATGCTGCCACTCTCCCCTCCTAACCTGTCCCCTCTTGGTCTCCTGAACACTGTATATGCTGCCACTCTCCCCTCCTAACCTGTCCCCTCCTAACCTGTCCCCTCTTGGTCTCCTGAACACTGTATATGCTGACCCTTCCCCTCCTAACCTGTCCCCTCCTAACCTGTCCCCTCTTGGTCTCCTGAACACTGTATATGCTGACACTCTCCCCTCCTAACCTGTCCCCTCTTGGTCTCCTGAACACTGTATATGCTGACCCTTCCCCTCCTAACCTGTCCCCTCTTGGTCTCCTGACACCTGAACACTGTATATGCTGACACTTTCCCTCCTAACCTGTCCCCTTCTAACCTGTCCCCTCTTGGTCTCCTGAACACTGTATATACTGACTCTGTCCCCTCCTAACCTGTCCCCTCTTGGTCTCCTGAACACTGTATATGCTGACACTCTCCCCTCCTAACCTGTCCCCTCTTGGTCTCCTGAACACTGTATATGCTGCCACTTCCCCTCCTAACCTGTCCCCTCTTGCTCTCCTGAACACTGTATATGCTGCCACTTCCCCTCCTAACGTGTCCCCTCTTGGTCTCCTGACACCTGAACACTGTATATGCTACTACTCTCCCCTCCTAACCTGTCCCCTCTTGGTCTCCTGAACACTGTATATGCTGACACTCTCCCCTCCTAACCTGTCCCCTCCTAACCTGTCCCCTCTTGGTCTCCTGAACACTGTATATGCTGACACTCTCCCCTCCTAACCTGTCCCCTCCTAACCTGTCCCCTCTTGGTCTCCTGAACACTGTATATGCTGCCACTTCCCCTCCTAACCTGTCCCCTCTTTGTCTCCTGAACACTGTATATGCTGCCACTTCCCCTCCTAACCTGTCCCCTCTTGGTCTCCTGAACACTGTATATGCTGACCCTTCCCCTCCTAACCTGTCTCCTCTTGGTCTCCTGACACCTGAACACTGTATATGCTGACACTTTCCCTCCTAACCTGTCCCCTCTTGGTCTCCTGAACACTGTATATGCTGACACTTTCCCTCCTAACCTGTCCCCTCTTGGTCTCCTGAACTCTGTATATGCTGACCCTTCCCCTCCTAACCTGTCCCCTCTTGGTCTCCTGACACCTGAACACTGTATATGCTGACTCTGTCCCCTCCTAACCTGTCCCCTCCTAACCTGTCCCCTCTTGGTCTCCTGAACACTGTATATGCTGCCACTCTCCCCTCCTAACCTGTCCCCTCTTGGTCTCCTGAACACTGTATATGCTGACCCTTCCCCTCCTAACCTGTCCCCTCTTGGTCTCCTGAACACTGTATATGCTGCCACTCTCCCCTCCTAACCTGTCCCCTCTTGGTCTCCTGAACACTGTATATGCTGACCCTTCCCCTCCTAACCTGTCCCCTCTTGGTCTCCTGAACACTGTATATGCTGCCACTCTCCCCTCCTAACCTGTCCCCTCTTGGTCTCCTGACACCTGAACACTGTATATGCTGACACTTTCCCTCCTAACCTGTCCCCTCCTAACCTGTCCCCTCTTGGTCTCCTGAACACTGTATATGCTGACACTTTCCCTCCTAACCTGTCCCCTCCTAACCTGTCCCCTCTTGGTCTCCTGAACACTGTATATGCTGCCACTCTCCCCCCTAACCTGTCCCCTCTTGGTCTCCTGAACACTGTATATGCTGACCCTTCCCCTCCTAACCTGTCCCCTCTTGGTCTCCTGAACACTGTATATGCTGCCACTCTCCCCTCCTAACCTGTCCCCTCTTGGTCTCCTGACACCTGAACACTGTATATGCTGCCACTCTCCCCTCCTAACCTGTCCCCTCCTAACCTGTCCCCTCTTGGTCTCCTGGACACTGTATATACTGACTCTGTCCCCTCCTAACCTGTCCCCTCTTGGTCTCCTGAACACTGTATATGCTGCCACTCTCCCCTCCTAACCTGTTCCCTCTCGGTCTCCTGAATGAAATGAGTAAGATGCAGCTGCAAAGCATTCTGGGAGAAGTGCGCATTGCTTTAGGTACATTTTGCACACTGCCTGTGACTGTTGCTGGTGGTGAGAGAGATTTCAGAAAGATAAAAACTGATCTGAAAAAAAACTATCTGAAGTCCTCTATGTCCCTGGACAGGCTGTGCAGGCTTGTCATGCTGTCCATTGAAAGTCCGTTAGCTAGAAAGCTGGACTTCAAAGACATAATCAGTGACTTTGCTAGTAAGAAGGCTGGGCGCTGGGCTCTTGGTGAATAAGGCTGAGCAGGGACTTTGCTAGTAAGAAGGCTGGGCGCTGGGCTCTTGGTGAATAAGGCTGAGCGAGGGCCAGTGATGACTGTTTAATGGCTATGGATATTTGGATCACGACACACATGATGCCCACAGGCTGAGAATTAAGACTGAGAACAAGATATATCTCAAAGTAATGGCTGGATTGACCATAAAATCTGTTGTTCACAATCAAGACCCCAAGTGGAAGAAACCTGTGGATTTGGTGACCTCTTGACCTTTCCTCTAGCGCCACCATGGGGCCTTTTCACTTCCATTTTGTTTTTCCACTTTCCATTTCCACTTTTACAGCTGCTTATTGTCTAGTTGGTATGTTTACATAGTTAAATAATCTACTGCTGATTTTATTATTTTATTTTTTGTTATATCACTCTATAGATGTTAAATGTTCATTTATTTTATTTTGAAGAGGTTATTAATGTATATTTAAGTTATATTTATTTTACGTTATTCATTAATGTTAAGAGAATTTTCCATTCATTATTTTTTTTACCATTAAAATGACATTTAGACTGTAAAAAGATGTCCTTTAGCACATTTCTTATAGAAGGGGATCAGTCTTCCATCAGATAGTGAATTCCACTGTATGCAGACTGTTGCATGCATGTCTGCACAGAGTTATACATTCACAGCTCCCTGTCAGTAAATATCACACAGTAAAGATTGGGACTACAAGAGAGTTGCACGCCTGCAAAGGTAGAGTTATTTAAAGCTTTAAACGGGTCGATTGGGTTCTGGAGGTGTGTGGTTACAGGTAGAGAGTTATTTAAAGCTTTAAACGGGTCGATTGGGTTCTGGAGGTGTGTGATTACAGGTAGAGAGTTATTTAAAGCTTTGAACGGGTCGATTGGGTTCTGGAGGTGTGTGGTTACAGGTAGAGAGTTATTTAAAGCTTTGAACGGGGTCGATTGGGTTCTGGAGGTGTGTGATTACAGGTAGAGAGTTATTTAAAGCTTTAAACAGGTCGATTGGGTTCTGGAGGTGTGTGGTTACAGGTAGAGAGTTATTTAAAGCTTTAAACAGGTCGATTGGGTTCTGGAGGTGTGTGACTACAGGTAATTGCGTAGGGTTTGTGGGGTCTGTGGTGGTTGGGGCCCCCAATGTGATATCTTTTCATGTGGCCCCAAAATCCCTGGCGGCTCCTCCTGTTTGTTACATGCTGAATTAACAACGTAGGACAAACAAACTACACCTCATTATGCAACCGTTTGGTTCGGTATGTGTCCAGAAAGGAACATTAGCAGGCTTCTCTTAATGGTGTAGGCCTATTTTGTCAGGATGTAGCCCGGTGTTAACACCGAGCCACATCCTGACACAATAGGCTTGTCTTAACACCAAGCTACATCCTGACAAAATAGGCCTGTCTTAACACCGAGCTACATCCTGACAAAATAGGCCTGTCTTAACACCGAGCTACATCCTGACAAAATAGGCCTGTTTTACCAATGAGCTACATCCTGACAAAATAGGCCTGTCTTAACACCGAGCCACATCCTGACAAAATAGGCCTGTCTTAACACCGAGCTACATCCTGACAAAATAGGCCTGTCTTACCAATGAGCTACATCCTGACAAAATAGGCCTGTCTTAACACCGAGCTACATCCTGACAAAATAGGCCTGTCTTACCAATGAGCTACATCCTGACAAAATAGGCCTGTCTTAACACCGAGCCACATCCTGACAAAATAGGCCTGTCTTACCAATGAGCTACATCCTGACAAAATAGGCCTGTCTTAACACCGAGCCACATCCTGACAAAATAGGCCTGTCTTACCAATGAGCTACATCCTGACAAAATAGGCCTGTCTTAACACCGAGCTACATCCTGACAAAATAGGCTTGTCTTAACACCAAGCTACATCCTGACAAAATAGGCCTGTTTTAACACCAAGCTACATCCTGACAAAATAGGCCTGTTTTAACACCAAGCTACATCCTGACAAAATAGGCCTGTTTTAACACCAAGCTACATCCTGACAAAATAGGCTTGTCTTAACACCAAGCTACATCCTGACAAAATAGGCCTGTTTTAACACCAAGCTACATCCTGACAAAATAGGCCTGTTTTAACACCAAGCTACATCCTGACAAAATAGGCCTGTTTTAACACCAAGCTACATCCTGACAAAATAGGCCTGTTTTAACACCGAGCTACATCCTGACAAAATAGGCTTGTCTTAACACCAAGCTACATCCTGACAAAATAGGCCTGTCTTACCAATGAGCTACATCCTGACAAAATAGGCTTGTCTTAACACCAAGCTACATCCTGACAAAATAGGCCTGTGTTAAGATAGGCCTATTTTTGTCAGATTGTAGCCCGGTCTTAAGATAACCCTACGAAAGGAAACCATTGTCGTCTCCTTTCCATCTCTCCGCCCCGTTAGTACTGTAGCCTATTGTACATTTGGCCAAACGTGCATTTCTCCTCCAATATGCGATCAGTAGGCTTAAAAGAAAATAAAGTTGAAATAAGTGTCCAACAAGTTGTAGTCTGGCTTTTTCCTGGGATTCCACAAGATTTAAGAGGAATAGTCGCGGTAGCAGCAGCTGTGTTAATTGCGCATCGGAACAACGAAGACAGACAAGATGGAGATGTAGCCTATAGCCTAAGTTTATAACGTATGAATATAAGTCCATAACTCATAAAATCAATGTTAGGATTAATACTGCAGTGAATATATCCAGTCAATTTACACAGAAAAAAAAGTGTTTATCAAGATAATGAAATCATAGGTAACCTAGGCTATCTTCCCAGATAATGAAATCATAGGTAATCTAGGCTATCCTCCCAGATAATGAAATCATAGGTAATCTAGGCTATCCTCCCAGATAATGAAATCATAGGTAACCTAGGCTATCCTCCCAGATAATGAAATCATAGGTAACCTAGGCTATCCTCCCAGATAATGAAAGCATAGGTAACCTAGGCTATCCTCCCAGATAATGAAATCATAGGTAACCTAGGCTATCCTCCCAGATAATGAAATCATAGGTAACCTAGGCTATCCTCCCAGATAATGAAATCATAGGTAACCTAGGCTATCTTCCCAGATAATGAAATCATAGGTAATCTAGGCTATCCTCCCAGATAATGAAATCATAGGTAACCTAGGCTATCCTCCCAGATAATGAAATCATAGGTAACCTAGGCTATCCTCCCAGATAATGAAATCATAGGTAACCTAGGCTATCCTCCCAGATAATGAAATCATAGGTAACCTAGGCTATCTTCCCAGATAATGAAATCATAGGTAAGCTAGGCTATCCTCCCAGATAATGAAATCATAGGTAATCTAGGCTATCCTCCCAGATAATGAAAGCATAGGTAACCTAGGCTATCCTCCCAGATAATGAAATCATAGGTAACCTAGGCTATCCTCCCAGATAATGAAATCATAGGTAACCTAGGCTATCCTCCCAGTCCCCGGGTATGCAGCTGGAAAAGGTCCCCTACTGTTTAATTTTTTTAGGGAAAATTAAAAATGATCCTTCCTAGACTACAACAATACAATGTAATGAATAATATTATTATAGTTTTCATGTGAGTGCAAAACTGTAGTCTAGTCTGTACGCCGCAGTGAATAACCTACTGCATGTCATTTAAATACACATTCATGTATAAACAACTGCAACTAAACTAAATTGGCCAAACCATTTGGATCAGTTCTGGGGATTTTCTCGGCAGTCCTGGCATATTAGGTCCAGGTCCAGACACATTAGGTCCAGGTTCAGACACATTAGGTCCAGACACATTAGGTCCAGACACATTAGGTCCAGGTTCAGACACATTAGGTCCAGACACAATTAGGTCCAGGTTCAGACACATTAGGTCCAGACACATTAGGTCCAGGTTCAGACACATTAGGTACAGACACATTAGGTCCAGGTCCAGACACATTAGGTCCAGGTTCAGACACATTAGGTCCAGACACATTAGGTCCAGGTTCAGACACATTAGGTCCAGGTCCAGACACATTAGGTCCAGGTCCAGACACATTAGGTCCAGGTTCAGACACATTAGGTCCAGACACATTAGGTCCAGACACATTAGGTCCAGACACATTAGGTCCAGGTCCAGACACATTAGGTCCAGGTCCAGACACATTAGGTCCAGGTCGCATTAGGTCCAGGTCCAGACACATTAGGTCCAGGCACATTAGGTCCAGACACATTAGGTCCCAGACACATTAGGGGTCCAGACACATTAGGTCCAGGTCCAGACACATTAGGTCCAGGTCCAGGTCCAGACACATTAGGTCCAGACACATTAGGTCCAGACACATTAGGTCCAGGCACATTAGGTCCAGGGTCCAGACACATTAGGTCCAGGTCCAGGCACACAGGTCCAGACACATTACGTCCAGACAGGTCACATAGGTCCAGGCACATTAGTCCAGGCAGACATCAGGACACATTAGGTCCTGGCACCAGGCACATTAGGTCAGGCAGGTCAGGCATTTAGGTCCAGGTCCAGACACATTAGTCCAGGTCCAGACACATTAGGGTCCAGGTCCAGACACATTAGGTCCAGGTCCAGACACATTAGGTCCAGGTCCAGACACATTAGGTCCAGGTCCAGACACATTAGGTCCAGACGCATTAGGTCCAGGTCCAGACACATTAGGTCCAGACACATTAGGTCCAGACACATTAGGTCCAGACACATTAGGTCCAGGCACATTAGGTCCAGACACATTAGGTCCAGACGCATTAGGTCCAGGGGCATTAGGTCCAGGTCCAGACACATTAGGTCCAGACACATTAGGTCCAGACACATTAGGTCCAGACACATTAGGTCCAGGCACATTAGGTCCAGGCACATTAGGTCCAGGTCCAGACACATTACGTCCAGACACATTAGGTCCTGGCACATTAGGTCCACAGGCACATTAGGACCAGGCACATTAGGTCCAGGCACATTAGGTCCAGGTCCAGACACATTAGGTCCAGGTCCAGACACATTACATTTACATTTACATTTAAGTCATTTAGCAGACGCTCTTATCCAGAGCGACTTACAAATTGGTGCATTCACCTTATGACATCCAGTGGAACAGTAGTGCATCTAAATCTTTTAAGGGGGGTGAGAGGGATTACTTTATCCTATCCTAGGTATTCCTTAAAGAGGTGGGGTTTCAGGTGTCTCCGGAAGGTGGTGATTGACTCCGCTGTCCTGGCGTCGTGAGGGAGTTTGTTCCACCATTGGGGGGCCAAAGCAGCGAACAGTTTTGACTGGGCTGAGCGGGAACTGTACTTCCTCAGTGGTAGGGAGGCGAGCAGGCCAGAGGTGGATGAACGCAGTGCCCTTGTTTGGGTGTAGGGCCTGATCAGAGCCTGAGGTACTGAGGTGCCGTTCCCTCACAGCTCCGTAGGCAAGCACCATGGTCTTGTAGCGGATGCGAGCTTCAACTGGAAGCTGGACATTAGGTCCAGGTACAGGCACATTAGGTCCAGGCACATTAGGTTCAGGCACATTAGGTCCAGGCACATTAGGTCCACAGGCACATTCGGTCCAGACACATTAGGTCCAGGTCCAGGCACATTAGGTCCAGACACATTAGGTCTGGATACATACATACAGCCATACATCTATAATCCAGGCATCAATAAATGCATTGAAATAGATATTCTCCTCATTAATCAGATTAGATGGATTATTAATCTGAATGGTACCTGATTCAGTGAAATAATATGCAACAATATGAATGGGATTTGTGAATTAGGGATTGGGGAAGCTTAAAATAGCAACATCAAGGTGTTAGGCACCTAAATTAGTCACATTCCCATCAATATGTCTCAATTTGAATATTCATATGCTGTTTGACAGAAATTGAGGGAGGACAGAGAGAGAGAGAGAGAGAGAGAGAGAGAGAGAGAGAGAGAGAGAGCACTGAGAACAATGTGTCTAATCTTCACATTCTCAAAACATGAAGGTTAAATGTTCAGGGATGTTTTGAAGGCTGATGGACGGGAAATGACTATAGTTGTTTCCTAATATCTAATAATAGTCTTTCTTCCTGCCGATCTCCATCCACCAGCCCTCAAAACATACCTGAACATTTAGTGAGTACGTTCTTGAGAGGATGAGAGTGTGGAGAACACATAGAGTATTACATTTGAGAAGCACCCCCTCCCCTACTGTATTACTGTATTACTCCCCTACTGTATTACTGTGTTACTCCCCTACTGTATTACTGTATTACTCCCCTACTGTATTACTGTATTACTCCCCTACTGTATTACTGTATTACTCCCCTACTGTATTACTGTGTTACTCCCCTACTGTATTACTGTGTTACTCCCCTACTGTATTACTGTGTTACTCCCCTACTGTATTACTGTGTTACTCCCCTACTGTATTACTGTGTTACTCCCCTACTGTATTACTGTGTTACTCCCCTACTGTATTACTGTGTTACTCCCCTACTGTATTACTGTATTACTCCCCTACTGTATTACTGTGTTACTCCCCTACTGTATTACTGTGTTACTCCCCTACTGTATTACTGTGTTACTCCCCTACTGTATTACTGTATTACTCCCCTACTGTATTACTGTGTTACTCCCCTACTGTATTACTGTATTACTCCTCTACTGTATTACTGTATTACTCCCCTACTGTATTACTGTATTACCTCACGCTGCACCTCCCCCTACTGTATTACCTCAAGCTGCACCTCCCTCTACTGTATTACCTCACGCTGCTCCTCCCCCTACTGTATTACCTCATGCTGCACCTCCCCCTACTGTATTACCTCACACTGCTCCTCCCCCTACTGTATTACCTCACGCTGCACCTCCCCCCTACTGTATTACTGTATTACTCCCCTACTGTATTACCTCACGCTGCACCTCCCCCTACTGTATTACCTCACGCTGCACCTCCCCTACTGTATTACCTCACGCTGCTCCTCCCCTACTGCATTACCTCACGCTGCTCCTCCCCTACTGCATTACCTCACGCTGCTCCTCCCCTACTGCATTACCTCACGCTGCTCCTCCCCTACTGTATTACCTCACGTTGCTCCTCCCCCTACTGTATTACCTCACGCTGCTCCTCCCCCTACTGTATTACTGTATTAGTCCCCTACTGTATTACCTCACGCTGCTCCTCCCCCTACTGTATTACTGTATTAGTCCCCTACTGTATTACCTCACGCTGCTCCTCCCCTACTGTATTACTGTATTAGTCCCCTACTGTATTACCTCACGCTGCTCCTCCCCTACTGTATTACTGTATTAGTCCCCTACTGTATTACCTCACGCTGCTCCTCCCCTACTGTATTACTGTATTAGTCCCCCCCTATTGTATTACCTCACGCTGCACCTCCCCTACTGTATTACCTCACGCTGCACCTCCCCTAATGTATTACCTCACGCTGCTCCTCCCCCTACTGTATTACCTCACGCTGCACCTCCCCCCTATTGTATTACCTCATGCTGCACCTCCCCCTACTGTATTACCTCATGCTGCACCTCGCCCCTACTGTATTACCTCACGCTGCACCTCCCCACTGTAGATGAAACAAGATTACCTCACGCTGCTCCTCCCCCTACTGTATTACCTCACGCTGCTCCTCCCCTACTACTGTATTACCTCACGCTGCTCCTCCCCCTACTGTGGCTTTACCTCACGCTGCACCTCCCCTACTGTATTGATAAAGGTCACGCTGCTCCTCCCCCCTACTGTCATTACCTCACGCTGCACCTCCCCTACTGTATTTCCTCACGCTGCTCCTCCCTACTGTAATTTTACCTCACGCTGCTCCTCCCCATTCACTGACCCTTCCAACCAGGACAAAGGCAATAGAGATGAAACAAGATATACACAAAGATAGCTAGCTATATGTGGATTGTAATAAGCTATCTAGCCAGCTAGTTAAACCTAAAATATAATATTATCCAAGGTAGATGTACATTTTTTAAGAGATTTAACGGGACTGCCCCATTAGAGCTCCTGACAGACGTTCACTACGGTGCATAAAGTTTGATAGAACCTCTTCAGTTAACTGGTAATAAACAATGATTCATTTAAGATTGACTTCGAGTTTCCCTGTGTTAGAATTTCCCACGACACCGTATTGACTTACTATGGACTCATTCATTTAACCTTCTTCCAGCCAGGACAACGGCAATAGAGACGAAACATGATATACACACAAAGCAAAAACCTTTTACTTCATAACTATCAGCTAGCTATATGTGAATCGTAATAATGTAGCTAACCCACTAATGTTATGCAAGGTAGATGTCAAGTTTTTATGGGTAGCTAGCTAGCTAACAATTCTCTGTGGCTAACTAGCAGTACTAGTACCCAGCTGTAATAGCTAACCCTATTGACTTACAATGGGCTTGCGATCTACACAATCTACAGTGGGTATTATAGGCAGGTAAATGTTTTTAAAAAATGTATACAGCATGTGTTTATTAACGTATAAAGATAACATATTGTAGTCAGGCAACATATGAGATGTGAATAGTCAACATTTAATTCCCGAAGTCAGAGTGTATTTCTTCTCACTTCAACTGATTTCTAGAAATGTTGCGTAATTGTTTTTCGTATTTCTGTACATACTTTTCGTTGCAGCGTCGATGTACGCTTCAGAATATGTATAAACTGGAGTATGTATTGGAGAAGTGCCTTCCGTGCTCCGGTTTGCTGTACTTTCACTTGGACCCTGCTGTGCTCAGAGCACAGTGGTAGACATTTAGACAAACACCCAACGCATCAGTCTATTTGTATGTCTAGGAGGTTGGAGACTGACTCAGAGAACCGGGGAGGAGAGGAGGAGAAGGGACTGAGGAGAGAGGACAGAGGAGAGGAGGAGAAGGAACAGAGGAGATGAGGAGAAGGGAGGAGAGGAGGAGAAGGGACAGAGGAGAGGGAGGAGGAGGGAGAACGGGACAGAGGGGGAGAAAGGAGGAGGAGAGGGATGGATGGGAGGAGGAGAGGAGGAAGGAAAGGGAGGAGAGGAGGAGAGGAGAACAGGGATGAAAGGGTGAAGGAAGGAGAGAAGTGAAGGGATGGATGAGAGGAGGAGAGGGAGGAGGAGGAGGAGAGGAGAACAGGGATGAAAGGGGTGAAGGGAGGAGGAGAACAGATTGGGGGAACAGGGAGGAGAACAGAGAGGAGAGGAGGAGGAGGGACGGAGGAGAGGAGGAGGAGGAGAAGGGGTGAAGGGACACTTTAAAGGAAGAGAGGAAACAGGGACAAGGAGATGGGTGAAGGGATGGAGTAGGCGTAGTGTGGTGTTGGAAGCAGTCAGACATCAAGAGGGAATGGGCAGATTCTCAGAAGAAGTAAGATCAAAGAAATATCTGGCTATTCAGAGAATCTACAGACAGAACACCACTCTATGACGAGAGGAGAGGAGAGGAGAGAGGAGAGGAGAGGAGGGGAGAGGGAGAGGAGAGGGAGAGAGAGGAGAGGAGGAAGGAGGAGGAGAGAGGAGGAGGAGAGGAGGAGGGAGAGAGGAGAGAAGAGAGAGGAGAGAGGAGAGAAAGAGAGAGGAGAAGAAGAGAAGAGAAGAGAGAGAGGGAGAAGAGAGAGAAGAGAGAAGAGAAGAAGAAGAGAGAAGAGAGGAGAGGAGAGGAGAGAGGAGATGAGAGGATGAGGGATGAGAGGAGAGGAGAGGAGAGGAGAGGAGAGGAGAGAGGGAGAAGAGAGTGGATGAGGATGAGGATGATAGGGAGGAATGAGGAGAGGAGGAGGAGAGATGATTGTCCAAAGCAGCACTGTCCGCACCGCATTGACCTGAAAGGAATGTGCTGCGGCTAGTGAGAGAAGATAACGCTCTATGTACTGTACACCCTAAATGTCACCCTATTCACTGTATAGTGCACTACTTTTGACCAGAGCCCTATGGGCCCCTATATACTGAATAGAGTGGCATTTGGGCTCCAAGCCTATGTCTCAGACAACTCCTCAACCCTCAATCTGCAGCTTTTTACCACTTCTAAGCTGTCAATTCACCAGCATATGTTGCACCAATTTTCCATTTAAGAAGTATTTCAGGCTCCAGCGCCGTGAACAGCCTGTCAGTGGCAGCAGTGATTCTCCCTCTTCTCCTCCTCTCCTCCTCTCCTCTCTTCTTCTCCTCCTCTACTCCTCTCCTCTCTTCTTCTCCTCCTCTACTTTCCTCTCTTCTTCTCCTCCTCTCTTACTCCTCTCTTCTTTCTTCTTCTCCTCACTTCTCCTCTCTTCTTCTCCTCCTCTCACTCCTCTCCTCTCTTCTTCTCCTCTCTTCTCCCTCTCCTCCTCTCCTCTCTTCTTCTCCTCCTCTCCCTCCTTCTCCTCTCTTCTACTCCTCCTCTCCTCTCTTCTTCTCCTCCTCTACTCTCTCTCCTCTTCCCCTCTTCTCCTCCTCTCCTCCTCTCCTCTCCTCTCTTCTCCTCTCCTCCTCTCCTCACTTCTCCTGTCTTCTTCTCCTCCTCTAATCCTCTCCTCTCTTCTCCCCCTCCTCCTCCTCTCCTCCTCTCCACTCCTCTCTTCTTCTCCTCCTCTCCTCACTGCTCCTCTCTTCTTCTCTTCCTCTAATCCTCTCCTCTCTTCTCCTCCTCCTCTCCTCTCTTCTTTTCCTCTCCTCTCTTCTCCTCCTTTCCAATCTTCTCCTCTCCTCATCTCTTTCTCCTCCTCTCCTCACTTCTCCTCCTTTCATATCTTCTCCTCCATCCTCCTCTCTTCTCCTATCTTCTTCTCTTCTCTCTTCTCCTCCTCTCCTATTTTCTCCTCTCTTTCTCCTCCTCTCCTCTACTCTTGATTCATCTCCTTCTCTCAGTGCAGTCAGATTGCACAGTGGTTTGGTGGTTAAGTTTTCTTTGGCATTCCTCTGGGGCAACAGATTATCATTAAAGAGGAGCTTGATTTGGCTTTTCCTCTAAGAGAGAGACAACATATGTGGTCTGAGTCTGGGGTCCTAGGGTTGGTTAGACAGCAGCACACTGAACCAACACTGTGGGAAACTAATGGCAGCTACTCACAGGCTCCAAAAAAAGATAGATGCAATACTACTAGTTGGTGAAATAAAGTGAAAGGGAATTTGGTCAGTAAATATCCTAGGACCTAGTATGTTGTTTATAATATGTTAGTGCAGAATAAGTGATTGATAAAGTCATGAGTTAGGAGGGTCAATGTAGTAATGTCTCCTGCAGTGAACTGCTGTCTATCGTATCAACATGAGGCTACCACTGTATACTTGTGGACTGATCGAGATAACAAGTCAGATCCTGAACTATTCATTGACGGGATAGATAGGTGAACCTTTCTATGTGGAGAAATGTCATTTTTTCCCCCCATAAATAAATGCGTATCTATGATGTCATAAATGAGTATCTATGATGTCATAAATGAGTATCTATGATGTCATAAATTAGTATCTATGATGTCATAAATTAGTATCTATGATGACTATTTCAATCTGTTCCTGCAGCCACCCGTATAACCTGCATCTTTAAGTGCAGTAGGGGTAGTGTTCGTGTTCCTGCAGCCACCCGTATAACCTGCATCTTTAAGTGCAGTAGGGGTAGTGTTCGTGTCCCAAAGGGAACCGTATTCCCTAAATAGGCCACTACTTTCGACCCTATGGGCCCTGGTGAAAAGTAGTGCACTTAAATAGGGAATAGAGTGTCCATTTGGGATGCACCTAGGACATACTCATATTGGTGGAAAAAAGTATTTGATTGTCCTACTTGAGTAAAAGTAAAGATACCTTAATAGAAAATGACTCAAGTAAAATTTCAAGTCATCAAGTAAAATACTACTTGAGTAAGTCTAAAAGTATTTGGTTTTAAATATACTTATTAAGTATCAAAAGTAAAAATGGAATTGCTAAATATATTCTTATTAACAAATGTAAAAGTAAAAGTATAAATCATTTCAAATTCCTTTATATTAAGCAAACCAGACGGTACAATGTTCGATTTTATTTTATTGACAGATAGCCAGGGGAGCACTCCAACACTCCAACACTCCAACATCATTTACAGATAGCCAGGGGAGCACTCCAACACTCCAACACTCCAACACTCAGACACTCCAACACTCCAACACTCCAACATCATTTACAGATAGCCAGGGGAGCACTCCAACACTCCAACATTCCAACACTCCGACATCATTTACAGATAGCCAGGGGAGCACTCCAACACTCAGACATCATTTACAGATAGCCAGGGGAGCACTCCAACACTCCAACACTCCAACACTCAGACATCATGTACAGATAGCCAGGGGAGCACTCCAACACTCAGACATCATTTACAGATAGCCAGAGGAGCACTCCAACACTCCGACATCATTTACAGATAGCCAGGGGAGCACTCCAACACTCAGACATCATTTACAGATAGCCAGGGGAGCACTCCAACACTCCAACACTCCGACATCATTTACAGATAGCCAGGGGAGCACTCCAACACTCCAACACTCCAACACTCAGACATAATTTACAGATAGCCAGGGGAGCACTCCAACACTCAGACATCATTTACAGATAGCCAGGGGAGCACTCCAACACTCCAACACTCCAAAACTCAGACATCATTTACAGATAGCCAGGGGAGCACTCCAACACTCAGACATCATTTACAGATAGCCAGGGGAGCACTCCAACACTCAGACATCATTTACAGATAGCCAGGGGAGCACACCAACACTCCAACACTCCAACACTCAGACATCATTTACAGATAGCCAGGGGAGCACTCCAACACTCAGACATCATTTACAGATAGCCAGGGGAGCACTCCAACACTCAGACATCATTTACAGATAGCCAGGGGAGCACTCCAACACTCCAACACTCCAACATCATTTACAGATAGCCAGGGGAGCACTCCAACACTCCAACACTCCAACACTCAGACACTCCAACACTCCAACACTCCAACATCATTTACAGATAGCCAGGGGAGCACTCCAACACTCCAACATTCCAACACTCCGACATCATTTACAGATAGCCAGGGGAGCACTCCAACACTCAGACATCATTTACAGATAGCCAGGGGAGCACTCCAACACTCCAACACTCAGACATCATGTACAGATAGCCAGGGGAGCACTCCAACACTCAGACATCATTTACAGATAGCCAGAGGAGCACTCCAACACTCAGACATCATTTACAGATAGCCAGGGGAGCACTCCAACACTCAGACATCATTTACAGATAGCCAGGGGAGCACTCCAACACTCCAACACTCCGACATCATTTACAGATAGCCAGGGGAGCACTCCAACACTCCAACACTCCAACACTCAGACATCATTTACAGATAGCCAGGGGAGCACTCCAACACTCAGACATCATTTACAGATAGCCAGGGGAGCACTCCAACACTCCAACACTCCAAAACTCAGACATCATTTACAGATAGCCAGGGGAGCACTCCAACACTCAGACATCATTTACAGATAGCCAGGGGACACTCCAACACTCAGACATCATTTACAGATAGCCAGGGGAGCACTCCAACACTCCAACACTCCGACATCATTTACAGATAGCCAGGGGAGCACTCCAACACTCCAACACTCCAACACTCAGACATCATTTACAGATAGCCAGGGGAGCACTCCAACACTCAGACATCATTTACAGATAGCCAGGGGAGCACTCCAACACTCCAACACTCAGATAGCCAAGCACTCCAACACTCAGACATCATTTACAGATAGCCAGGGGAGCACTCCAACACTCAGACATCATTTACAGATAGCCAGGGGAGCACTCCAACACTCAGACATCATTTACAGATAGCCAGGGGAGCACTCCAACACTCCAACACTCCAACACTCAGACATCATTTACAGATAGCCAGGGAGCACTCCAACACTCAACATCATTTACAGATAGCCAGGGAGCACTCCGACACTCCAACAACACTCCAACACTCAGACATCATTTACAGATAGCCAGGGAGCACTCCAACACTCCAACATCATCCAACACCAGGGGACACTCCAACACTCCAACATCATTTACAGATAGCCAGGGGAGCACTCCAACACTCCAACACTCCAACACATTTACAGATAGCCAGGGGAGCACTCAACACTCCAACACAACATCATTTACAGATAGCCAAGCACTCCAAACATCATTTACAGATAGCCAGGGGAGCACTCCAACACTCATTTACAGATAGCCAGGGAGCACTCCAACACTCCAACACTCCGACATCATTTACAGATAGCCAGGGGAGCACTCCAACACTCCAACACTCCAACACTCCGACATCATTTACAGATAGCCAGGGGAGCACTCCAACACTCCAACACTCCAACACTCCGACATCATTTACAGACAGCCAGGGGAGCACTCCAACACTCCAACACTCCAACATCATTTACAGATAGCCAGGGGAGCACTCCAACACTCCAACACTCCAACACTCAGACATCATTTACAGATAGCCAGGGGAGCACTCCAACACTCCAACACTCAGACATCATTTACAGATAGCCAGGGGAGCACTCCAACACTCCAACACTCCCACTCTCAGACATAATTTACAGATAGCCAGGGGAGCACTCCAACTCTCAGACATCATTTACAGATAGCCAGGGGAGCACTCCAACACTCAGACACTCCAACACTCCAACTCTCAGACATCATTTACAGATAGCCAGGGGAGCACTCCAACACTCAGACATCATTTACAAAAAAGCATTTGTGTTTAGTGAGTCTGCCAGATCAGAGGCAGTAGGGATGGACCAGGGATGTTTTCTTGATAAGTGTGTAAAATTGGACCATTTTCCTGTCAAAATGTAACAAGTACTTTTGGGTAAAAAATGTAAGGAGTAAAAAAAGTACTTTATTTTCTTTAGGAATGTAGTGAAGTAAAAGTAAAAGTTGCCAAAAATATAAATAGGAAAGTAAAAGTACAAATACCTCATAAAACTACTTAAGTAGTACTTTAAAGTATTTTTAAGTACTTTACACCACTGCTGGTGTCAGTCATGATGTGGTAGTCACCTCAGATATAGTCTCGGTAAATACCCGGAGAGAAAACACATTACATTCTTCTATGATAGAATTCCAACCAAAGTCAATTCAGAACCACAAAGGATCAAAGGCCTGTGGCTCTTTACAGATAAACAGGAAATCAGATTGGAAAGTGACCCAGAGTACAGTGACAGTATTAGAGAACATTATATTTTCTGTGGAACAACCAAGATTCAATAGTGTGCTGGAATTTCATCCTGGTTCATTGCCACAATGTCAAACAAGACAAATCGAAAACTAGATTCGACTTGATTCAAGAAGCCAATCGAGAAATAAATAAAAGCCCGTGGGCCAATCCCACTGTGTCAATATGAAGGAATCATGTTTTGAGTCCCAAATTTAACCTTATTCCTATATAGTGCCCTACTGAAGACCAGGGCCTATAGGGCTGCAGTAGGACGTATTTCACTATGTAGGGAATAGGGTGCCATTGGGGACAAGCCCCATGTTATTAAAGCCAGTCTCACCTCTGCAGATGGGGACAGGGAAGTCCCAGACGGCCATATTGCCTGTGTTGAGGACACAGGTAAGGAGGGAGTGACCGTCCAATACGTAGCCCGTCACACACCTGTAGTGGATCGTGTTCCCGATGTTGAACTGTGTTCCGTTTAGGATGCCTTTAGGTGGAACACCAGGGTTCCCACAGGCGCTGCTCCTTAACTCTGGAACACAGGACAGAGGGAATGTTACCACAGACACTACTCCTTAACTCTGGAACACAGGACAGAGGGAATGTTACCACAGAACACTACTCCTTAACTCTGGAACACAGGCAGAATGTTACCACAGAACACTGCTCCTTAACTCTGGAACACAGACAGACAGAATGTTACCACAGACACTACTCCTTAACTCTGGAACACAGACAGAATGTTACCACAGAACACTGCTCCTTAACTCTGGAACACAGACAGACAGAATGTTACCACAGACACTACTCCTTAACTCTGGAACACAGACAGAATGTTACCACAGAACACTGCTCCTTAACTCTGGAACACAGACAGACAGAATGTTACCACAGACACTACTCCTTAACTCTGGAACACAGGCAGAATGTTACCACAGAACACTGCTCCTTAACTCTGGAACACAGACAGACAGAATGTTACCACAGACACTACTCCTTAACTCTGGAACACAGACATAATGTTACCACAGACACTACTCCTTAACTCTGGAACACAGACAGAATGTTACCACAGAACACTGCTACTTAACTCTGGAACACAGACAGAATGTTACCACAGAACACTACTCCTTAACTCTGGAACACAGACAGAATGTTACCACAGAACACTGCTCCTTAACTCTGGAACACAGACAGAATGTTACCACAGAACACTACTCCTTAACTCTGGAACACAGACAGAATGTTACCACAGAACACTACTCATTAACTCTGGAACACAGACAGAATGTTACCACAGACACTACTCCTTAACTCTGGAAGACAGAGAGAATGTTACCACAGACACTACTCCTTAACTCTGGAACACAGACAGAATGTTACCACAGAACACTGCTCCTTAACTCTGGAATACAGACAGAATGTTACCACAGACACTACTCCTTAACTCTGGAACACAGACAGAGGGAATGTTACCACAGACACTACTCCTTAACTCTGGAACACAGACAGAATGTTACCACAGAACACTACTCCTTAACTCTGGAACACAGACATAATGTTACCACAGACACTACTCCTTAACTCTGGAACACAGACAGAATGTTACCACAGAACACTGCTACTTAACTCTGGAACACAGACAGAATGTTACCACAGAACACTACTCCTTAACTCTGGAACACAGACAGAATGTTACCACAGAACACTGCTCCTTAACTCTGGAACACAGACAGAATGTTACCACAGAACACTACTCCTTAACTCTGGAACACAGACAGAATGTTACCACAGAACACTGCTCCTTAACTCTGGAACACAGACAGAATGTTACCACAGAACACTACTCCTTAACTCTGGAACACAGACAGAATGTTACCACAGAACACTACTCATTAACTCTGGAACACAGACAGAATGTTACCACAGACACTACTCCTTAACTCTGGAAGACAGACAGAATGTTACCACAGACACTACTCCTTAACTCTGGAACACAGACAGAATGTTACCACAGACACCTCTCCTTAACTCTGGAAGACAGACAGAATGTTAACACAGACACTACTCCTTAACTCTGGAACACAGACAGAATGTTACCACAGAACACTGCTCCTTAACTCTGGAACACAGACAGAATGTTACCACAGACACTACTCCTTAACTCTGGAACACAGACAGAGGGAATGTTACCACAGACACTACTCCTTAACTCTGGAACACAGACAGAATGTTACCACAGACACTACTCCTTAACTCTGGAACACAGACAGAATGTTACCACAGAACACTGCTCCTTAACTCTGGAACACAGACAGAATGTTACCACAGAACACTACTCCTTAACTCTGGAACACAGACAGAATGTTACCACAGAACACTGCTCCTTAACTCTGGAACACAGACAGAATGTTACCACAGAACACTACTCCTTAACTCTGGAACACAGACAGAATGTTAGAACACTGCTCCTTAACTCTGGAACACAGACAGAATGTTACCACAGAACACTGCTCCACAGAACACTTAACTCTGGAACACAGACACAGACAGAATGTTACCACAGACACTACTCCTTAACTCTGGAACACAGACAGATAGAATGTCACTAAATCCACTTCAATCAGTGTAGGTGAAGGGGAGGAGACAGGTTAAAGAAGGATTTGTGGTGAACGAGCAAGACAGAAGATTTAATAGCCTTTGAACGGGGTATGTTAGTATATGCCATGCGCACCAGTTTGTGTCAAGAACTGAAACGCCACTGGGTTTTTCACCCTCAATAGTTTCCTGTGTGTATGACGAATGAATTTACCACAGACACTACTCCTTAACAACACAGACAGTCCACCACCCAAACACAGGCATCCAGCCAACTGGACACAACTGTATTTGTATTTATTATGGATCCCCATTAGTTCCTGTCAAGGCAGCCAGCTACTCTTCCTGGGGTTTATTATGGATCCCCATTAGTTCCTGTCAAGGCAGCCAGCTACTCTTCCTGGGGTTTATTATGGATCCCCATTAGTTCCTGTCAAGGCAGCCAGCTACTCTTCCTGGGGTTTATTATGGATCCCCATTAGTTCCTGTCAAGACAGCAGCTACTCTTCCTGGGGTTTATTATGGATCCCCATTAGTTCCTGTCAAGACAGCAGCTACTCTTCCTGGGGTTTATTATGGATCCCTATTAGTTCCTGTCAAGACATCAGCTACTCTTCCTGGGGTTTATTATGGATCCCCATTAGTTCCTGCCAAGACATCAGCTACTCTTCCTGGGGTTTATTATGGATCCCCATTAGTTCCTGTCAAGACATCAGCTACTCTTCCTGGGATTTATTATGGATCCCCATTAGTTCCTGCAAGACATCAGCTACTCTTCCTGGGGTTTATTATGGATCCCCATTAGTTCCTGCCAAGGCAGCAGCTACTCTTCCTGGGGTTTATTATGGATCCCCATTAGTTCCTGTCAAGACATCATCTACTCTTCCTGGGGTTTATTATGGATCCCCATTAGTTCCTGCCAAGACATCAGCTACTCTTCCTGGGGTTTATTATGGATCCTCATTAGTTCCTGCCAAGGCAGCAGCTACTCTTCCTGGGGTTTATTATGGATCCCCATTAGTTCCTGCAAGACATCAGCTACTCTTCCTGGGGTTTATTATGGATCCTCATTAGTTCCTGCCAAGGCAGCAGCTACTCTTCCTGGGGTTTATTATGGATCCCCATTAGTTCCTGTCAAGACATCAGCTACTCTTCCTGGGATTTATTATGGATCCCCATTAGTTCAGCCAAGACATCAGCTACTCTTCCTGGGGTTTATTATGGATCCCCATTAGTTCCTGCCAAGGCAGCAGCTACTCCTCCTGGGGTTTATTATGGATCCCCATTAGTTCCTGTCAAGACATCATCTACTCTTCCTGGGGTTTATTATGGATCCCCATTAGTTCCTGCCAAGACATCAGCTACTCTTCCTGGGGTTTATTATGGATCCTCATTAGTTCCTGCCAAGGCAGCAGCTACTCTTCCTGGGGTTTATTATGGATCCCCATTAGTTCCTGCCAAGACATCAGCTACTCTTCCTGGGGTTTATTATGGATCCTCATTAGTTCCTGCCAAGGCAGCAGCTACTCTTCCTGGGGTTTATTATGGATCCCCATTAGTTCCTGCCAAGACATCAGCTACTCTTCCTGGGGTTTATTATGGATCCTCATTAGTTCCTGCCAAGACAGCAGCTAGCTCTTTCCTGGGATCCAGCTAAATGAAGGCAGTTATACAATTGTACAGCAATACATTCATAACATTTTTCATAAAACATTAGGTGTGTGCCCTCAGGCCCATACTCCACTACCACATATCTACAACACAAAATCCATGTGTATGTGTGTGTATAGTGGGTATGTTATCGGTGTATAGTGGGTATGTTATCGTGTGTATAGTGGGTATGTTATCGGTGTGTATAGTGGGTATGTTATCGTGTGTGTATAGTGGGTATGTTATCGTATAGTGGGTATGTTATCGTGTGTGTATAGTGGGTATGTTATCGTGTGTGTATAGTGGGTATGTTATCGTGTGTGTGTATAGTGGGTATGTTATCGTGTGTGTATAGTGGGTATGTTATCGTGTGTGTATAGTGGGTATGTTATCGTGTGTGTATAGTGGGTATGTTATCGTGTGTGTATAGTGGGTATGTTATCGTGTGTGTATAGTGGGTATGTTATCATGTGTGTATAGTGGGTATGTTATCGTGTGTGTATAGTGGGTATGTTATCGTGTGTGTATAGTGGGTATGTTATTGTGTGTGTATAGTGGGTATGTTATCGTGTGTCTTAGCCTATGTTTGTGTCTCTTCACAGTCCCCGCTGTTCCATAAGGTGTATTTTCATCTGTTTTTTAAATATGATGTGGAATAGAGTTCCATGTAGTCATGGCTCTATGTAGTACTGTGTACCTCCCATAGTCTGTTCTGGACTTGAGGACTGTGAAGGGACCTCTGGTGGCATGTCTTGTGGGGTATGCATGGGGTGTCTGAGCTGTGTGGTAGTCATTTAAACAGACAGCTCGGTGCTTTCAACATGTCAATACCTCTCACAAATACAAGTAGTGACGAAGCCAATCTCTCCTCCACTTTGAGCCAGGAGAGATTGACATGCAGACCGAGGCTCTGCATCTGTCCTCGTGCTCCTAGACCTTAGTGCTGCTTATGACATCATCGATCACCACTTTCTTTTGGAGAGATTGGAAACCCTAATTGGTCTACACGGACAAGTTCTGGCCTGGTTTAGATAGTTCTGGCCTGGTTTAGATAGTTCTGGCCTGGTTTAGATAGTTCTGGCCTGGTTTAGATCTTATCTGTCGGAAAGATATCAGTTTGTCTCTGTGGATGGTTTGTCTTCTGACAAATCAATTGTAAGTTTCGGTGTTCCTCAAGGTTCCGTTTTAGGACCACTATTGTTTTCACTAAATATTCTACCTCTTGGTGATGTCATTCGGAAACATAATGTTAACATTCATGCGGACGACACACAGCTGTACATTTCAATGAAACATGGTGAGGCCCAAAAATTGCCCTCCCTGGAAGCCTGTGTTTCAGACATAAGGAAGTGGATGGCAGCAAATGTTTTACGTTAAAACTCTGACAAAACAGAGATGCCAGTTCTAAGGTCCCAAGAAACAAAGAGATCTTCTGTTGAATCTGACAATTAATCTTGATGGTTGTACAGTCGTCTCAAATAAAACTGTGAAGGACCTCGGCGTTACTCTGGACCCTGATCTCTCTTTTGACGAACATATCAAGAATGTTTCAAGGACAGGTTTTTTCCATCTACGTAACATTGCAAAAATCTCTTTTTTTTTGCCACAAAATGATGCATAAAAGCTTATCCATGCTTTTGTCCCTTCTAAACTAGACTACTGCCATGCTCTACTTTCCGGCTACCCGGATAAAGTACTAAATAAACTTCAGTTAGTGCTGAACACGGCTGCTAGAATCTTGACTAGAACCAACATTTGTTTTTCATATTACTCCAGTGCTAGCCTCTCTACACTGGCTTCCTGTTAAGGCTAGGGTTGATTTCAAGGTTTTACTGCTAACCTACAAAGCATTACATGGGCTTGCTCCTACCTATCTTTCGAATTTGGTCCTGCCGTACATACCTACACCTACGCTACGGTCACAAGACGCAGGCCTCCTTACTGTCCCTAGAATTTCTGAATTTCTGAACAAACAGCTGGAGGCAGGGCTTTCTCCTATAGAGCTCCATTTTTATGGAACGGTCTGCCTATCCATGTGAGAGACGCAGACTCTGTCTCGACCTTTAAGTCTTTATTGAAGACTCATCTCTTCAGTAGGTCCTATGATTGAATGTCGTCTGGCCCAGGAGTGTGAAGGTAAATGGAAAGGCACTGGAGCGATGAACCACCCTTGCTGTCTCTGCCTGGCCGGTTCCCCTCTCTCCACTGGGATTCTCTGCCTCTCACCCTATTACAGGGGCTGAGTCACTGGCTTACTGGTGCTCTTCCATGGGGGCCTTAGGAGGGGTGTGTCACTTGAGTGGGTTGAGTCACTGATGTGATCTTCTTGTTCAGGTTGGTGCCCCCTCGGGTTTGTGCCGTGGGGGAGATCTTCGTGGGCTATACTACTCAGCCTTGTCTCAGGGTAGTAAGTTGGTGGTTGAAGATATTCCTCTTGTGGTGTGGGGGCTGTGCTTTGGCACAGGTTGGCCCTGTCCGGGGATATCGGACAGGGCCACAGCGTCTCCCGACCCCGCCTGTCTCATCCTCCAGTATCTATGCTACAATAGTTTATGTGTCGTGGGGCTAGGGCCAATCTGTTATATCTGGTGTAATTTTCCTGTCTTATCCGGTGTCCTGTATGAATTTAAGCTCCCTCTAATTCTCTCTCCCTCCGCTCCCTGAGGACCTGAGCCCAGGACCATGCCTCAGGACTATCTGGCCTGATGACTCCTTGATGTCTCCAGTCCACCTGGCCGTGCTGCTGCTCCAGTTTCAACTGTTATGCCTGCGGCTATGGAACTCTGACCTGTTCACCGGACGTGCTACCTGTCCCAGACCTGCTGTTTTCGACTCTCTCACTCTACCGGACCTGCTGTCTCTAACTCTGAATGATCAGCTATTAAAAGCCAACTGACATTTACTCCTGAGGTGCTGACCAGTTGCACCCTCTACAACCACTGTGATTATTATTATCTGACCCTGCTGGTCATCTATGAACATTTGAACATCTTGGCCATGTTCTGTTATAATCTCCAACCGGCACAGCCAGAAGAGGACTGGCCACCCCTCATAGCCTGGTTCCTCTCTAGGTTTTTTCCTAGGTTTTGGCCTTTCTAGGGTGTTTTTCCTAGCCACCGTGCTTCTACACCTGCATTGCTTGATGTTTGGGGTTTTAGTCTGTGTTTCTGTACAGCACTTTGAGATATCAGGTGATATAAGAAGGGCTTTATAAATACATTTGATTGATTGATATTATTAATGTTTGCTCTCTCAATATTAGGAATGTGTCCTTAATGTTTTGTACACTAAAGTGTATATTGGTGATGCAATGTTAAACTGTTAAACCCATAAACCTCTCAATATTAGGAATGTGTCCTTAATGTTTTGTACACTAAAGTGTATATTGGTGATGCAATGTTAAACTGTTAAACCCATAAACCTCTCAATATTAGGAATGTGTCCTTAATGTTTTGTACACTAAAGTGTATATTGGTGATGCAATGTTAAACTGTTAAACCCATAAACCTCTCAGTGAACCACTGGTTTAATAACAACATGCATATCCAATGACTGGAGTTCTGACACATTTGGGCTCAACCTGCCCAGTATGTAAAAGACTAAGTTTGCTCAATTAAACCACTGACAAAAGTTGGATTTGTGTTGCTATATTGTTTTAGAAATTAATGTCTCTGTACTGCTACTGTAGACAGAGTAGGATATGTTGAATGTCAATGCAGTGTGGATTAATGTAGTAATTACACACATCAGGGAGCTGGTGAAACTGGTCAGGGCTCCATAGCCGCAGGCAGAACAGGTGAAACTGGTCAGGGCTCCATAGCAGCAGGCAGAACAGGTGAAACTGGTCAGGGCTCCATAGCAGCAGGCAGAACAGGTGAAACTGGTCAGGGCTCCATAGCAGCAGGCAGAACAGGTGAAACTGGTCAGGGCTCCATAGCAGCAGGCAGAACAGGTGAAACTGGTCAGGGCTCCATAGCCGCAGGCAGAACAGGTGAAACTGGTCAGGGCTCCATAGCAGCAGGCAGAACAGGTGAAACTGGTCAGGGCTCCATAACCGCAGGCAGAACAGTTGAAACTGGTCAGGGCTCCATAGCAGCAGGCAGAACAGGTGAAACTGGTCAGGGCTCCATAGCAGCAGGCAGAACAGGTGAAACTGGTCAGGGCTCCATAGCAGCAGGCAGAACAGGTGAAACTGGTCAGGGCTCCATAGTCACAGGCAGAACAGTTGAAACTGGTCAGGGCTCCATAGCCACAGGCAGAACAGTTGAAACTGGTCAGGGCTCCATAGCAGCAGGCAGAACAGGTGAAACTGGTCAGGGCTCCATAGCAGCAGGCAGAACAGGTGAAACTGGTCAGGGCTCCATAGTCACAGGCAGAACAGTTGAAACTGGTCAGGGCTCCATAGCCACAGGCAGAACAGGTGAAACTGGTCAGGGCTCCATAGCAGCAGGCAGAACAGGTGAAACTGGTCAGGGCTCCATAGCAGCAGGCAGAACAGGTGAAACTGTTCAGGGCCCCATAGCAGCAGGCAGAACAGGTGAAACTGGTCAGGGCTCCATAGCAGCAGGCACAACAGGTGAAACTGGTCAGGGCTCCATAGCAGCAGGCACAACAGGTGAAACTGGTCAGGGCTCCATAGCAGCAGGCAGAACAGTTGAAACTGGTCAGGGCTCCATAGCCGCAGACAGAACAGGTGAAACTGGTCAGGGCTCCATAGCCTCAGGCAGAACAGTTGAAACTGGTCAGGGCTCCATAGCAGCAGGCAGAACAGGTGAAACTGGTCAGGGCTCCATAGCCGCAGGCAGAACAGGTGAAACTGGTCAGGGCTCCATAGCAGCAGGCAGAACAGGTGAAACTGGTCAGGGCTCCATAGCAGCAGGCAGAACAGGTGAAACTGGTCAGGGCTCCATAGCAGCAGGCAGAACAGGTGAAACTGTTCAGGGCTCCATAGCAGCAGGCAGAACAGGTGAAACTGGTCAGGGCTCCATAGCAGCAGGCAGAACAGGTGAAACTGGTCAGGGCTCCATAGCAGCAGGCAGAACAGGTGAAACTGGTCAGGGCTCCATAGCAGCAGGCAGAACAGGTGAAACTGGTCAGGGCTCCATAGTCACAGGCAGAACAGTTGAAACTGGTCAGGGCTCCATAGCCACAGGCAGAACAGTTGAAACTGGTCAGGGCTCCATAGCAGCAGGCAGAACAGGTGAAACTGGTCAGGGCTCCATAGCAGCAGGCAGAACAGGTGAAACTGGTCAGGGCTCCATAGCAGCAGGCAGAACAGGTGAAACTGTTCAGGGCCCCATAGCAGCAGGCAGAACAGGTGAAACTGGTCAGGGCTCCATAGCAGCAGGCACAACAGGTGAAACTGGTCAGGGCTCCATAGCAGCAGGCACAACAGGTGAAACTGGTCAGGGCTCCATAGCAGCAGGCAGAACAGTTGAAACTGGTCAGGGCTCCATAGCCGCAGACAGAACAGGTGAAACTGGTCAGGGCTCCATAGCCTCAGGCAGAACAGTTGAAACTGGTCAGGGCTCCATAGCAGCAGGCAGAACAGGTGAAACTGGTCAGGGCTCCATAGCCGCAGGCAGAACAGGTGAAACTGGTCAGGGCTCCATAGCCGCAGGCAGAACAGGTGAAACTGGTCAGGGCTCCATAGCAGCAGGCAGAACAGGTGAAACTGGTCAGGGCTCCATAGCAGCAGGCAGAACAGGTGAAACTGGTCAGGGCTCCATAGCAGCAGGCAGAACAGGTGAAACTGGTCAGGGCTCCATAGCAGCAGGCAGAACAGTTGAAACTGGTCAGGGCTCCATAGCAGCAGGCAGAACAGGTGAAACTGGTCAGGGCTCCATAGCAGCAGGCAGAACAGTTGAAACTGGTCAGGGCTCCATAGCCGCAGGCAGAACGGTTGAAACTGGTCAGGGCTCCATAGCAGCAGGCAGAACAGGTGAAACTGGTCAGGGCTCCATAGCCGCAGGCAGAACAGGTGAAACTGGTCAGGGCTCCATAGCAGCAGGCAGAACAGGTGAAACTGGTCAGGGCTCCATAGCAGCAGGCAGAACAGGTGAAACTGGTCAGGGCTCCATAGCCGCAGGCAGAACAGGTGAAACTGGTCAGGGCTCCATAGCCGCAGGCAGAACAGGTGAAACTGGTCAGGGCTCCATAGCCGCAGGCAGAACAGGTGAAACTGGTCAGGGCTCCATAGCCGCAGGCAGAACAGGTGAAACTGGTCAGGGCTCCATAGCCGCAGGCAGAACAGGTGAAACTGGTCAGGGCTCCATAGAACAGGTGAAACTGGTCAGGGCTCCATAGCCTCAGGCAGAACAGTTGAAACTGTTCAGGGCTCCATAGCCGCAGGCAGAACAGTTGAAACTGTTCAGGGCTCCATAGCCGCAGGCAGAACAGTTGAAACGTCATTTCCAAACACCGTATGTAGACTTGTTTCCCTATTGTGTTATTGACTGTACGTTTTGTTTATTCCATGGGTATCTCTGTGTTGTTGTTTGTTGTGTGTCGAACTGCTTTGTTTTATCTTGGCCAGGTCGCAGTTGTAAATGACAACTTGTTCTCAACTAGCCTTCCTTGGTTAAATAAAGGTGTTCTCAACTAGCCTTCCTTGGTTAAATAAAGGTGTTCTCAACTAGCCTACCTGGTTAAATAAAGGTGTTCTCAACTAGCCTTCCTTGGTTAAATAAAGGTGTTCTCAACTAGCCTACCTGGTTAAATAAAGGTGTTCTCAACTAGCCTTCCTTGGTTAAATAAAGGTGTTCTCAACTAGCCTACCTGGTTAAATAAAGGTGTTCTCAACTGGCCTTCCTTGGTTAAATAAAGGTGTTCTCAACTAGCCAACCTGGTTAAATAAAGGTGTTCTCAACTGGCCTTCCTTGGTTAAATAAAGGTGTTCTCAACTAGCCTTCCTTGGTTAAATAAAGGTGTTCTCAACTAGCCTTCCTTGGTTAAATAAAGGTGTTCTCAACTAGCCTTCCTTGGTTAAATAAAGGTGTTCTCAACTAGCCTTCCTTGGTTAAATAAAGGTGTTCTCAACTAGCCTACCTGGTTAAATAAAGGTGTTCTCAACTGGCCTTCCTTGGTTAAATAAAGGTGTTCTCAACTAGCCAACCTGGTTAAATAAAGGTGTTCTCAACTGGCCTTCCTTGGTTAAATAAAGGTGTTCTCAACTAGCCTTCCTTGGTTAAATAAAGGTGTTCTCAACTAGCCTTCCTTGGTTAAATAAAGGTGTTCTCAACTAGCCTACCTGGTTAAATAAAGGTGTTCTCAACTAGCCTACCTGGTTAAATAAAGGTGTTCTCAACTGGCCTTCCTTGGTTAAATAAAGGTGTTCTCAACTAGCCTTCCTGGTTAAATAAAGGTGTTCTCAACTGGCCTTCCTTGGTTAAATAAAGGTGTTCTCAACTAGCCTACCTGGTTAAATAAAGGTGTTCTCAACTAGCCTTCCTTGGTTAAATAAAGGTGTTCTCAACTAGCCTACCTGGTTAAATAAAGGTGTTCTCAACTAGCCTACCTGGTTAAATAAAGGTGTTCTCAACTAGCCTACCTGGTTAAATAAAGGTGTTCTCAACTAGCCTTCCTTGGTTAAATAAAGGTGTTCTCAACTAGCCTTCCTTGGTTAAATAAAGGTGTTCTCAACTAGCCTACCTGGTTAAATAAAGGTGTTCTCAACTAGCCTTCCTTGGTTAAATAAAGGTGTTCTCAACTAGCCTACCTGGTTAAATAAAGGTGTTCTCAACTAGCCTTCCTTGGTTAAATAAAGGTGTTCTCAACTAGCCTACCTGGTTAAATAAAGGTGTTCTCAACTAGCCTTCCTTGGTTAAATAAAGGTGTTCTCAACTAGCCTTCCTTGGTTAAATAAAGGTGTTCTCAACTAGCCTACCTGGTTAAATAAAGGTGTTCTCAACTAGCCTTCCTTGGTTAAATAAAGGTGTTCTCAACTAGCCTACCTGGTTAAATAAAGGTGTTCTCAACTAGCCTTCCTTGGTTAAATAAAGGTGTTCTCAACTAGCCTACCTGGTTAAATAAAGGTGTTCTCAACTAGCCTACCTGGTTAAATAAAGGTGTTCTCAACTAGCCTACCTGGTTAAATAAAGGTGTTCTCAACTAGCCTTCCTTGGTTAAATAAAGGTGTTCTCAACTAGCCTACCTGGTTAAATAAAGGTGTTCTCAACTAGCCTTCCTTGGTTAAATAAAGTTGTTCTCAACTAGCCTACCTGGTTAAATAAAGGTGTTCTCAACTGGCCTACCTGGTTAAATAAAGGTGTTCTCAACTAGCCAACCTGGTTAAATAAAGGTGTTCTCAACTAGACTACCTGGTTAAATAAAGGTGTTCTCAACTAGCCTTCCTTGGTTAAATAAAGGTGTTCTCAACTAGCCTACCTGGTTAAATAAAGGTGTTCTCAACTGGCCTACCTGGTTAAATAAAGGTGTTCTCAACTAGCCTACCTGGTTAAATAAAGGTGTTCTCAACTAGCCTACCTGGTTAAATAAAGGTGTTCTCAACTAGCCTTCCTTGGTTAAATAAAGGTGTTCTCAACTAGCCTACCTGGTTAAATAAAGGTGTTCTCAACTAGCCTTCCTTGGTTAAATAAAGGTGTTCTCAACTAGCCTTCCTTGGTTAAATAAAGGTGTTCTCAACTTGCCTTCCTTGGTTAAATAAAGGTGTTCTCAACTAGCCTTCCTTGGTTAAATAAAGGTGTTCTCAACTAGCCTTCCTTGGTTAAATAAAGGTGTTCTCAACTAGCCTTCCTTGGTTAAATAAAGGTGTTCTCAACTAGCCTTCCTTGGTTAAATAAAGGTGTTCTCAACTAGCCTTCCTTGGTTAAATAAAGGTGTTCTCAACTAGCCTTCCTTGGTTAAATAAAGGTGTTCTCAACTAGCCTTCCTTGGTTAAATAAAGGTGTTCTCAACTAGCCTACCTTGGTTAAATAAAGGTGTTCTCAACTAGCCTTCCTTGGTTAAATAAAGGTGTTCTCAACTAGCCTTCCTTGGTTAAATAAAGGTGTTCTCAACTAGCCTTCCTTGGTTAAATAAAGGTGTTCTCAACTAGCCTTCCTTGGTTAAATAAAGGTGTTCTCAACTAGCCTTCCTTGGTTAAATAAAGGTGTTCTCAACTAGCCTTCCTTGGTTAAATAAAGGTGTTCTCAACTAGCCTTCCTTGGTTAAATAAAGGTGTTCTCAACTAGCCTTCCTTGGTTAAATAAAGGTGTTCTCAACTAGCCTACCTGGTTAAATAAAGGTGTTCTCAACTAGCCTTCCTTGGTTAAATAAAGGTGTTCTCAACTAGCCTACCTGGTTAAATAAAGGTGTTCTCAACTAGCCTACCTGGTTAAATAAAGTTGTTCTCAACTAGCCTACCTGGTTAAATAAAGGTGTTCTCAACTGGCCTACCTGGTTAAATAAAGGTGTTCTCAACTAGCCAACCTGGTTAAATAAAGGTGTTCTCAACTAGACTACCTGGTTAAATAAAGGTGTTCTCAACTAGCCTTCCTTGGTTAAATAAAGGTGTTCTCAACTAGCCTACCTGGTTAAATAAAGGTGTTCTCAACTAGCCTACCTGGTTAAATAAAGGTGTTCTCAACTAGCCTACCTGGTTAAATAAAGGTGTTCTCAACTAGCCTACCTGGTTAAATAAAGGTGTTCTCAACTAGCCTTCCTTGGTTAAATAAAGGTGTTCTCAACTAGCCTACCTGGTTAAATAAAGGTGTTCTCAACTAGCCTTCCTTGGTTAAATAAAGGTGTTCTCAACTAGCCTTCCTTGGTTAAATAAAGGTGTTCTCAACTTGCCTTCCTTGGTTAAATAAAGGTGTTCTCAACTAGCCTTCCTTGGTTAAATAAAGGTGTTCTCAACTAGCCTTCCTTGGTTAAATAAAGGTGTTCTCAACTAGCCTTCCTTGGTTAAATAAAGGTGTTCTCAACTAGCCTTCCTTGGTTAAATAAAGGTGTTCTCAACTAGCCTTCCTTGGTTAAATAAAGGTGTTCTCAACTAGCCTTCCTTGGTTAAATAAAGGTGTTCTCAACTAGCCTTCCTTGGTTAAATAAAGGTGTTCTCAACTAGCCTACCTTGGTTAAATAAAGGTGTTCTCAACTAGCCTTCCTTGGTTAAATAAAGGTGTTCTCAACTAGCCTTCCTTGGTTAAATAAAGGTGTTCTCAACTAGCCTTCCTTGGTTAAATAAAGGTGTTCTCAACTAGCCTTCCTTGGTTAAATAAAGGTGTTCTCAACTAGCCTTCCTTGGTTAAATAAAGGTGTTCTCAACTAGCCTTCCTTGGTTAAATAAAGGTGTTCTCAACTAGCCTTCCTTGGTTAAATAAAGGTGTTCTCAACTAGCCTTCCTTGGTTAAATAAAGGTGTTCTCAACTAGCCTACCTGGTTAAATAAAGGTGTTCTCAACTAGCCTTCCTTGGTTAAATAAAGGTGTTCTCAACTAGCCTACCTGGTTAAATAAAGGTGTTCTCAACTAGCCTACCTGGTTAAATAAAGGTGTTCTCAACTAGCCTTCCTTGGTTAAATAAAGGTGTTCTCAACTAGCCTACCTGGTTAAATAAAGGTGTTCTCAACTAGCCTACCTGGTTAAATAAAGGTGTTCTCAACTAGCCTACCTGGTTAAATAAAGGTGTTCTCAACTAGCCTTCCTTGGTTAAATAAAGGTGTTCTCAACTAGCCTACCTGGTTAAATAAAGGTGTTCTCAACTAGCCTTCCTTGGTTAAATAAAGGTGTTCTCAACTAGCCTACCTGGTTAAATAAAGGTGTTCTCAACTAGCCTACCTGGTTAAATAAAGGTGTTCTCAACTAGCCTACCTGGTTAAATAAAGGTGTTCTCAACTAGCCTACCTGGTTAAATAAAGGTGTTCTCAACTAGCCTTCCTTGGTTAAATAAAGGTGTTCTCAACTAGCCTACCTGGTTAAATAAAGGTGTTCTCAACTAGCCTTCCTTGGTTAAATAAAGGTGTTCTCAACTAGCCTACCTGGTTAAATAAAGGTGTTCTCAACTAGCCTACCTGGTTAAATAAAGGTGTTCTCAACTGGCCTTCCTTGGTTAAATAAAGGTGTTCTCAACTAGCCTTCCTGGTTAAATAAAGGTGTTCTCAACTGGCCTTCCTTGGTTAAATAAAGGTGTTCTCAACTAGCCTACCTGGTTAAATAAAGGTGTTCTCAACTAGCCTTCCTTGGTTAAATAAAGGTGTTCTCAACTAGCCTACCTGGTTAAATAAAGGTGTTCTCAACTAGCCTACCTGGTTAAATAAAGGTGTTCTCAACTAGCCTACCTGGTTAAATAAAGGTGTTCTCAACTAGCCTTCCTTGGTTAAATAAAGGTGTTCTCAACTAGCCTTCCTTGGTTAAATAAAGGTGTTCTCAACTAGCCTACCTGGTTAAATAAAGGTGTTCTCAACTAGCCTTCCTTGGTTAAATAAAGGTGTTCTCAACTAGCCTACCTGGTTAAATAAAGGTGTTCTCAACTAGCCTTCCTTGGTTAAATAAAGGTGTTCTCAACTAGCCTACCTGGTTAAATAAAGGTGTTCTCAACTAGCCTTCCTTGGTTAAATAAAGGTGTTCTCAACTAGCCTTCCTTGGTTAAATAAAGGTGTTCTCAACTAGCCTACCTGGTTAAATAAAGGTGTTCTCAACTAGCCTTCCTTGGTTAAATAAAGGTGTTCTCAACTAGCCTACCTGGTTAAATAAAGGTGTTCTCAACTAGCCTTCCTTGGTTAAATAAAGGTGTTCTCAACTAGCCTACCTGGTTAAATAAAGGTGTTCTCAACTAGCCTACCTGGTTAAATAAAGGTGTTCTCAACTAGCCTACCTGGTTAAATAAAGGTGTTCTCAACTAGCCTTCCTTGGTTAAATAAAGGTGTTCTCAACTAGCCTACCTGGTTAAATAAAGGTGTTCTCAACTAGCCTTCCTTGGTTAAATAAAGTTGTTCTCAACTAGCCTACCTGGTTAAATAAAGGTGTTCTCAACTGGCCTACCTGGTTAAATAAAGGTGTTCTCAACTAGCCAACCTGGTTAAATAAAGGTGTTCTCAACTAGACTACCTGGTTAAATAAAGGTGTTCTCAACTAGCCTTCCTTGGTTAAATAAAGGTGTTCTCAACTAGCCTACCTGGTTAAATAAAGGTGTTCTCAACTAGCCTTCCTTGGTTAAATAAAGTTGTTCTCAACTAGCCTACCTGGTTAAATAAAGGTGTTCTCAACTGGCCTACCTGGTTAAATAAAGGTGTTCTCAACTAGCCAACCTGGTTAAATAAAGGTGTTCTCAACTAGACTACCTGGTTAAATAAAGGTGTTCTCAACTAGCCTTCCTTGGTTAAATAAAGGTGTTCTCAACTAGCCTACCTGGTTAAATAAAGGTGTTCTCAACTGGCCTACCTGGTTAAATAAAGGTGTTCTCAACTAGCCTACCTGGTTAAATAAAGGTGTTCTCAACTAGCCTACCTGGTTAAATAAAGGTGTTCTCAACTAGCCTTCCTTGGTTAAATAAAGGTGTTCTCAACTAGCCTACCTGGTTAAATAAAGGTGTTCTCAACTAGCCTTCCTTGGTTAAATAAAGGTGTTCTCAACTAGCCTTCCTTGGTTAAATAAAGGTGTTCTCAACTTGCCTTCCTTGGTTAAATAAAGGTGTTCTCAACTAGCCTTCCTTGGTTAAATAAAGGTGTTCTCAACTAGCCTTCCTTGGTTAAATAAAGGTGTTCTCAACTAGCCTTCCTTGGTTAAATAAAGGTGTTCTCAACTAGCCTTCCTTGGTTAAATAAAGGTGTTCTCAACTAGCCTTCCTTGGTTAAATAAAGGTGTTCTCAACTAGCCTACCTGGTTAAATAAAGGTGTTCTCAACTAGCCTTCCTTGGTTAAATAAAGGTGTTCTCAACTAGCCTACCTGGTTAAATAAAGGTGTTCTCAACTAGCCTTCCTTGGTTAAATAAAGGTGTTCTCAACTAGCCTTCCTTGGTTAAATAAAGGTGTTCTCAACTAGCCTTCCTTGGTTAAATAAAGGTGTTCTCAACTAGCCTTCCTTGGTTAAATAAAGGTGTTCTCAACTAGCCTACCTGGTTAAATAAAGGTGTTCTCAACTAGCCTTCCTTGGTTAAATAAAGGTGTTCTCAACTAGCCTACCTGGTTAAATAAAGGTGTTCTCAACTAGCCTTCCTTGGTTAAATAAAGGTGTTCTCAACTAGCCTACCTGGTTAAATAAAGGTGTTCTCAACTAGCCTACCTGGTTAAATAAAGGTGTTCTTAACTAGCCTACCTGGTTAAATAAAGGTGTTCTCAACTAGCCTTCCTTGGTTAAATAAAGGTGTTCTCAACTAGCCTACCTGGTTAAATAAAGGTGTTCTCAACTAGCCTTCCTTGGTTAAATAAAGTTGTTCTCAACTAGCCTACCTGGTTAAATAAAGGTGTTCTCAACTGGCCTACCTGGTTAAATAAAGGTGTTCTCAACTAGCCAACCTGGTTAAATAAAGGTGTTCTCAACTAGACTACCTGGTTAAATAAAGGTGTTCTCAACTAGCCTTCCTTGGTTAAATAAAGGTGTTCTCAACTAGCCTACCTGGTTAAATAAAGGTGTTCTCAACTGGCCTACCTGGTTAAATAAAGGTGTTCTCAACTAGCCTACCTGGTTAAATAAAGGTGTTCTCAACTAGCCTACCTGGTTAAATAAAGGTGTTCTCAACTAGCCTTCCTTGGTTAAATAAAGGTGTTCTCAACTAGCCTTCCTGGTTAAATAAAGGTGTTCTCAACTAGCCTTCCTTGGTTAAATAAAGGTGTTCTCAACTAGCCTTCCTTGGTTAAATAAAGGTGTTCTCAACTTGCCTTCCTTGGTTAAATAAAGGTGTTCTCAACTAGCCTTCCTTGGTTAAATAAAGGTGTTCTCAACTAGCCTTCCTTGGTTAAATAAAGGTGTTCTCAACTAGCCTTCCTTAAAGGTTAAATAAAGGTGTTCTCAACTAGCCTTCCTTGGTTAAATAAAGGTGTTCTCAACTAGCCTTCCTTGGTTAAATAAAGGTGTTCTCAACTAGCCTTCCTTGGTTAAATAAAGGTGTTCTCAACTAGCCTTCCTTGGTTAAATAAAGGTGTTCTCAACTAGCCTACCTGGTTAAATAAAGGTGTTCTCAACTAGCCTTCCTTGGTTAAATAAAGGTGTTCTCAACTAGCCTACCTGGTTAAATAAAGGTGTTCTCAACTAGCCTACCTGGTTAAATAAAGGTGTTCTCAACTAGCCTTCCTTGGTTAAATAAAGGTGTTCTCAACTAGCCTACCTGGTTAAATAAAGGTGTTCTCAACTAGCCTACCTGGTTAAATAAAGGTGTTCTCAACTAGCCTACCTGGTTAAATAAAGGTGTTCTCAACTAGCCTACCTGGTTAAATAAAGGTGTTCTCAACTAGCCTTCCTTGGTTAAATAAAGGTGTTCTCAACTAGCCTTCCTTGGTTAAATAAAGGTGTTCTCAACTAGCCTTCCTTGGTTAAATAAAGGTGTTCTCAACTAGCCTTCCTTGGTTAAATAAAGGTGTTCTCAACTAGCCTTCCTTGGTTAAATAAAGGTGTTGTCAACTAGCCTTCCTTGGTTAAATAAAGGTGTTCTCAACTAGCCTTCCTTGGTTAAATAAAGGTGTTCTCAACTAGCCTTCCTTGGTTAAATAAAGGTGTTGTCAACTAGCCTTCCTTGGTTAAATAAAGGTGTTCTCAACTAGCCTTCCTTGGTTAAATAAAGGTGTTCTCAACTAGCCTTCCTTGGTTAAATAAAGGTGTTCTCAACTAGCCTTCCTTGGTTAAATAAAGGTGTTCTCAACTAGCCTTCCTTGGTTAAATAAAGGTGTTCTCAACTAGCCTTCCTTGGTTAAATAAAGGTGTTCTCAACTAGCCTTCCTTGGTTAAATAAAGGTGAAATATATATATTTATTTATTTTTAAATTGTGTTGCTATATTGTTTTTGAAATGAATTGTCTCTGTACTGCTACTGAGCACAGCGTAGGATATGTTGAATGTCAATGCAGTGTGAATTAATGTAGTAATTACACACATCAGTTAAAACAACTGCTGTGCAATATAAATTAAAAAGGATTAATTCCGTCAAGCAGTTTGATAGAAAACATATTGCAGTCGAGTGTAGATACTATCAATGTTGTGTTTGTGTACCATCTGTCTTTAAGCTAATTATTCTGGAACCAGACTAAGGGGGTTTGCATCCCAAATTGCCCCCTATTCCCCAAATGTAGTGCACTACTTTTGACCTAGGACAATAGGGATCTGGTTAAAAGCAGTGCACTACATAGGGAATATGGTGTCGGTTTTTCCTCTTAGAGTGAAACTGCTGTCTGTGAAGAACACATTGAAAACCTAAATCATAAAGGTTACCGGCAGAGACAGAAACAGTCGTACTTTCCACTGCTCGTTCTCTGCAACCCGTTCACAGTTCTCACACGTCATTTTTAAATGTATTTACCAATGTGTCGTCTCCAGACTTCTAGGAGCCTTTGTGTGTTTATCTCGGAAAGAGGTTTTTTGGGGGTAAAAAGCAGGAGACACATTTTCTGTCTCGTATCAATAAATCTCTCCAAAAGCAGAATCGAATCTTGTGTGCACTAGCTATCTGGACTGTCTGTCACCACAGATTACATGTGTATTGTCTATGATTACGTCTAGGAGTTTTTATTTGGATTGGATTTCTGCCACGTCCACGAGTCTGATCTGATAACAGATGATAACGGACAGGGAGATTAATGGTGGAGTTATAATCATCAGATGATAACGGACAGGGAGATTAATGGTGGAGTTATAATCATCAGATGATAACCAACAGAGAGATTAATGGTGGATCTATAATCATCAGATGATAACCAACAGAGAGATTAATGGTGGAGTTATAATCATCAGATGATAACCAACAGAGAGATTAATGGTGGAGTTATAATCATCAGATGATAACCAACAGAGGGATTAATGGTGGATCTATAATCATCAGATGATAACCAACAGAGAGATTAATGGTGGATCTATAATCATCAGATGATAACGGACAGGGAGATTAATGGTGGAGTTATAATCATCAGATGATAACCAACAGAGAGATTAATGGTGGATCTATAATCATCAGATGATAACGGACAGGGAGATTAATGGTGGATCTATAATCATCAGATGATAACCAACAGAGAGATTAATGGTGGAGCTATAATCATCAGATGATAACCAACAGAGGGATTAATGGTGGATCTATAATCATCAGATGATAACCAACAGAGAGATTAATGGTGGATCCATAATCATCAGACGGATTTGTTTGGAAAATGACCGGGATGGGTCAATACAGTATAACAGCACATCGAACCATTTCACAGCACATCACCATGTTTACAAATCCACTTGAAAACAGCTCTTTACACATTAGAAGAGAAACCAATATGTCATATTCAGTTCACTACAGAATAGAGTATTCTATTACAGAATATTCACTACAGAATAGAGTATTCTATTACAGAATATTCACTACAGAATAGAGTATTCTATTACAGAATATTCACTACAGAATAGAGTATTCTATTACAGAATATTCACTACAGAATAGAGTATTCTATTACAGAATATTCACTACAGAATAGAGTATTCTATTACAGAATATTCACTACAGAATAGAGTATTCTATTATTCAGAATATTCACTACAGAATAGAGTATTCTATTACAGAATATTCACTACAGAATAGAGTATTCTATTACAGAATATTCACTACAGAATAGAGTATTCTATTACAGAATATTCACAACAGAATAGAGTATTCTATTACAGAATATTCACTACAGAATAGAGTATTCTATTACAGAATATTCACTACAGAATAGAGTATTCTATTACAGAATATTCACTACAGAATAGAGTATTCTATTACAGAATATTCACTACAGAATAGAGTATTCTATTACAGAATATTCACTACAGAATTAGAGTATTCTATTATCAGAATATTCACTACAGAATAGAGTATTCTATTACAGAATATCATTACAGAATCAGAATAGAGTATTCTATTACAGAATATTCACTACAGAATAGAGTATTCTATTACAGAATATTCACTACAGAATAGAGTATTCTATTACAGAATATTCACAACAGAATAGAGTATTCTATTACAGAATATTCACTACAGAATAGAGTATTCTATTACAGAATATTCACTACAGAATAGAGTATTCTATTACAGAATATTCACTACAGAATAGAGTATTCTATTACAGAATATTCACTACAGAATAGAGTATTCTATTACAGAATATTCACTACAGAATAGAGTATTCTATTACAGAATATTCACTACAGAATAGAGTATTCTATTACAGAATATTCACTACAGAATAGAGTATTCTATTACAGAATATTCACTACAGAATAGAGTATTCTATTACAGAATATTCACTACAGAATAGAGTATTCTATTACAGAATATTCACTACAGAATAGAGTATTCTATTACAGAATATTCACTACAGAATAGAGTATTCTATTACAGAATATTCACTACAGAATAGAGTATTCTATTACAGAATATTCACTACAGAATAGAGTATTCTATTACAGAATATTCACTACAGAATAGAGTATTCTATTACAGAATATTCACTACAGAATAGAGTATTCTATTACAGAATATTCACTACAGAATAGAGTATTCTATTACAGAATATTCACTACAGAATAGAGTATTCTATTACAGAATATTCACTACAGAATAGAGAATATCTTCAATAACAAGCTCAATGTCAAGTGGCCAACAACTAGCAACACATAGGCAGGTATGAAAATACATTTCTAAACCCCGTCTGCTACACAATATGTTAGCATCAGAATGTGATGAAATGTTGAATCAAGCATATGTCTCCCCACACCAGCTTCTCAAACCTCTTTTCAAAGTTAGCTACAGTATATAGCTACAAAAGTGAAAGGAATTTGCTCATAAGGAATAGTTCTGTAATCCTGGCCCGGCCCGGCCCATTCCCCCATTAAATCCAAGAGGAACCATGATTTACTGGTTGGTCATGGTTCTGGATTAAAGCAATGGAGGCATTTTGATAAAATTATAACAGTTCTGACCCAATTACCTTTGGTGTATTGAAATACATTATATGGTGATAGAGTCTAAGAATGGATGGATAGACAATATGTTAAAGACTAATGTTATGCATTTCTTTCTGGTAAAGTCCTATATTGGCCAACAGAAGCCATTCCAAACATGGCCTGTCAGAAGGCAGACTCAAGTTAAACTGAATTTTTTTATTTTTTAGCTCAAATGTTAAACTGAAAATATGGAAAGTCATCTTTCAGTCGCAACGTTTGCCAAGTTTAAAACAAACGCATATAAACACTCATTATAACTCGAGGGGCGTGGCTACGTTTCATATAAACACTCATTATAACTCTAGGGGCGTGGCTACGTTTCATATAAACACTCATTATAACTCTAGGGGCGTGGCCACGTTTCATGACAAACACTCATTATAACTCTAGGGGCGTGGCTAAACACTTTATAACATATTTCAAAAACACTCATTATAACTCTAGGGCGTGGCTACGTTTCATATAAACACTCATTATAACTCTAGGGGCGTGGCTTTTCATATAAACACTCTCTATGGCTACGTTTCATACAAACACTCATTATAACTCTAGGGGCGTGGCTACGTTTCATATAAACACTCATTATAACTCTAGGGGCGTGGCTACGTTTCATATAAACACTCATTATAACTCTAGGGGCGTGGCTACGTTTCATATAAACACTCATTATAACTCTCATTTCATAAACACTCATTATAACTCTAGGGCGTGGCGTGGCTACGTTTCATATAAACACTCATTATAACTCTAGGGCGTGGCTACGTTTCATATAAACACTCATTATAACTCTAGGGCGTGGCTACGTTTCATATAAACACTCATTATAACTCTAGGGCGTTTCATATAAACACTCATTATAACTCTAGTTTCATATAAACACTCATTATAACTCTAGGGGCGTGGCTACGTTTCATATAAACACTCATTATAACTCTAGGGGCGTGGCTACGTTTCATATAAACACTCATTATAACTCTAGGGGCGTGGCTACGTTTCATATAAACACTCATTATAACTCTAGGGGCGTGGCTACGTTTCATATAAACACTCATAATCTAGAGGTCGTCTCTTTCATATAAACACTCATTATAACTCTTAGGGGCTGGCTAGTTTCATATAAACACTCATTATAACTCTAGGGGCGTGGCTACGTTTCATATAAACACTCATTATAACTCTAGGGAATCGTGGCTACGTTTCATATAAACACTGGCTTCTTACGTTTTCATATAAACACTCATTATAACTCATATAACTATGGCTACGTTTCATAATTATATAACTTGAGGGCGTGGCTACGTTTCATATAAACACTCATTATAACTTGAGGGGCGTGGCTACGTTTCATGACAAACAGGAAACAAAGATATCCCATTCAGAAAAATCAGGTCAATTCCATGCTCACAGTTTCATATAAACACTCATTATAAAATAGATTGAGGGTTTGCGTGGCTACGTTTCTGCCTCACTCTCAGAGAAATCAGTGAGTAAACACTCATTATAACTCTAGGGGCGTGGCTACGTTTCATATAAACACTCATTATAACTATAGGGGCGTGGCTACGTTTCATGACAAACAGGAAACAAAGATATCCCATTCAGAAAAATCAGGTCAATTCCATGCTCAGTCCAGCAGTACATACACAGTAATAATATATCTGCCTCAGAGCTCATAATGCTTCTGGTCAACACTGCAGAGTAACACTAAATAGATGTCCTCCTTTCATTTAGCTACAACACATAATAAATCATTACCTGCAGTTTATAATTGAAGAGTTACATTTTTTAAAATGACTATATATCGACTTTCAGAAATGTTGTTAAGTTTGCGTTTATTATGAAAGAGATCGGTGTGTTTTTGTCACTAGTGAATCGTGGGGGTTGTTCAACAACAGACGTGGATTTGTTTACATTCTTATCACTTGATGGTTTCATTTCAAACGCTACATATCTGCCTCACTCTCAGAGAAATCAGTAGTACTGCTCTGCCTCACTCTCAGAGAAATCAGAGTACTGCTAGGTTTTATCAATAATATATATCTGCCTAGAGAAATCAGTAGTACTGCTAGGTTTTACACAGTAATAATATATATCTGCCTCACTCTCAGAGAAATCAGTAGTACTGCTAGGTTTTACACAGTAATAATATATCTGCCTCATCTCAGAGAAATCAGTAGTACTGCTAGGTTTTACACAGTAATAATATATATCTGCCTCTCTCAGAGAAATCAGTAGTACTGCTAGGTTTTACACAGTAATAATATATATCTGCCTCACAGTAATAATATATATCTGCTCAGAGAAATCAGTAGTACTGCTAGGTTTTACACAGTAATAATATATATCTGCCTCGCTCTCAGAGAAATCAGTAGTACTGCTAGGTTTTACACAGTAATAATATATATCTGCCTCACTCTCAGAGAAATAATAATATATATCTGCCTCAGAGAAATCAGTAGTACTGCTAGGTTTTACACAGTAATAATATATATCTGCCTCACTCTCAGAGAAATCAGTAGTACTGCTAGGTTTTACACAGTAATAATATATATCTGCCTCACTCTCAGAGAAATCAGTAGTACTGCTAGGTTTTACACAGTAATAATATATATCTGCCTCAAGAGAAATCAGTAGTACTGCTAGGTTTTACCAGTAATAATATATATCTGCCTCACTCTCAGAGAAATCAGTAGTACTGCTAGGTTTTACACAGTAATAATATATATCTGCCTCACTCTCATTTCAGGCTTCAAACAGTAATAATATATATCTGATATAAAACTGTATTTTTTCTGTGAAGAATCAACAACAAGTAGGGACACAATCATCAGAAGTGGAACGAATAATATATATCATTTATTGGGTTTTATATTTCAAACTTTTTTAACATATCAAAAACTGAAAAATTGGGCGTGCAAAATTATTCAGCCCCTTTACTATCAGTGCAGCAAACTCTCTCCAGAAGTTCAGTGAGGATCTCTGAATGATCCAATGTTGACCTAAATGACTAATGATGATAAATACAATCCACCTGTGTGTAATCAAGTCTCCGTATAAATGCACCAGCACTGTGGTAGTCTCAGAGGGTCCGTTAAAAGCGCAGAGAGCATCATGAAGAACAAGGATCACACCAGGCAGGTACGAGATACTGTTGTGAAGAAGTTTAAAGCCGGATTTGGATACAAAAAGATTTCCCAAGCTTTAAACATCCCAAGGAGCACTGTGCAAGCGATAATATTGAAATGGAAGGAGTATCAGACCACTGCAAATCTACCAAGACCTGGCCGTCCTTCTAAACTTTCAGCTCATACAAGGAGAAGACTGATCAGAGATGCAGCCAAGAGGCCCATGATCACTCTGGATGAACTGCAGAGATCTACAGCTGAGGTGGGAGACTCTGTCCATAGGACAACAATCAGTCGTATATTGCACAAATCTGTCCTTTATGGAAGAATGGCAAGAAGAAAGCCATTTCTTAAAGATATCCATAAAAAGTGTCGTTTAAAGTTTGCCACAAGCCACCTGGGAGACACACCAAACATGTGGAAGAAGGTGCTCTGGTCAGATGAAACCAAAATTGAACTTTTTGGCAACAATGCAAAACGTTATGTTTGGCGTAAAAGCAACACAGCTCATCACCCTGAACACACCATCCCCACTGTCAAACATGGTGGTGGCAGCATCATGGTTTGGGCCTGCTTTTCTTCAGCAGGGACAGGGAAGATGGTTAAAATTGATGGGAAGGTGGATGGAGCCAAATACAGGACCATTCTGGAAGAAAACCTGATGGAGTCTGCAAAAGACCTGAGACTGGGACGGAGATTTGTCTTCCAACAAGACAATGATCCAAAACATAAAGCAAAATCTACAATGGAATGGTTCAAAAATAAACATATCCAGGTGTTAGAATGGCCAAGTCGAAGTCCAGACCTGAATCCAATCGAGAATCTGTGGAAAGAACTGAAAACTGCTGTTCACAAATGCTCTCCATCCAACCTCACTGAGCTCGAGCTGTTTTGCAAGGAGGAATGGGAAAAAAATTCAGTCTCTCGATGTGCAAAACTGATAGAGACATACCCCAAGCGACTTACAGCTGTAATCGCAGCAAAAGGTGGCGCTACAAAGCATTAACTTAAGGGGGCTGAATAATTTGCACGCCCAATTTTTCAGTTTTTGATTTGTTAAAAAAGTTAGAAATATCCAATAAATGTCCTTCCACTTCATGATTGTGTCCCACTTGTTGATTCTTCACAAAAAAATACAGTTTTATATCTTTATGTTTGAAGCCTGAAATGTGGCAAAAGGTCGCAAAGTTCAAGGGGGCTAAATACTTTCGCAAGGCACTGTATCTGCCTCACTCTCATGTGTACGCTGAGGAACTTAAAACTCTCCACCCTCTCCACTACTGTCCCGTCGATGTGGATGGGGGCTGCTCCCTCTGCTGTTTCCTGAAGTCCACGATCATCTGCTTTGTTTTGTTGACATTGAGTGTGAGGTTATTTTCCTGACACCACACTCCGAGGGCCCTCACCTCCTCCCTGTAGGCCATCTCGTTGTTGTTGGTAATCAAGCCTCCCATTGTAGTGTCGTCTGCAAACTTGATGATTGAGTTGGAGGCGTGCATGGCCACGCAGTCGTGGGTGAACAGGGAGTACAGGAGAGGGCAAGAACGCACCCTTGTGGAGCCCCAGTGTTGAGGATCAGCGGGGTGGAGATGTTGTTACCTACCCTCACCACCTGGGGTGGCCCGTCAGGAAGTCCAGGACCCAGTTGCACAGGGCGGGGTCGAGACCCAGGGTCTCGAGCTTAATGATGAGTTTGGAGGGTACTATGGTGTTAAATGCTGAGCTGTAATCGATGAGCAGCATTCTTACATGGGTATTCCTCTTGTCCAGATGAGTTAGGTCAGTGTGCAGTGTGGTGGCGATTGCGTCATCTGTGGACCTATTGGGGCGATAAGCAAATTAGAGTGGGTGTAGGGTGTCAGGTAGGATGGAGGTGATATGGTCCTTGACTAGTCTCTCAAAGCACTTCATGATGACGGAAGTGAGTGCTACGGAGCGGTAGTCGTTTAGCACAGTTACCTTAGCTTTCTTGGGAAGAGGAACAATGGTGGCCCTCATGAAGCATGTGGGGACAGCAGACTGGGATAAGGATTGATTGAATATGTCTGTAAACACTCCAGCCAGCTGGTCTGCGCATACTCTGAGGAGGTGGCTGGTGATGCCGTCTGGGCCGGCAGCCTTGCGAGGGTTAACACGTTGAAATGTTTAACTCACATTGGCTACAGTGAAGGAGAGTCTGCATGTTTTGGTAGCGGGCCATGTCAGTGATACTGTATTGTCCTCAAAGCGAGCAAAAACGTTGTTTAGTTTGTCTGGGAGCAAGACATCGTGATCCGCAACAGGGCTGGTTTTTCTTTTTGTAGTCCGTGATTGACTATAGACCCTGCCACATACCTCTCGTGTCTGAGCCGTTGAATTGCGATTCCACTTTGTCTCTGCACTGACACTTAGCTTGTTTGATTGCCTTGCGGATGGAATAGCTATACTGTTTGTATTCGGTCACATTTCTGGTCACCTTGCACTGATTAAAAGCAGTGGTTTGCACTTCAGTTTTGCGCGAATGCTGCCATCAATCCACAGTTTCTGGTTGGGGAATGTTTTAATAGTTGCTGTGGGTACGACATCACCGATGCACTTGTTAGTAAACTCACACACCGAATCAGCGTATTCATCAATGTTGTTGTTCGTCGCAATGAGGAACATATCCCAGTCCACGTGGTCGAAGCAATCTTGAAGCGTGGAATCCGATTGATCGGACCAGCGTTGAACAGACCTGAGCGTGGGAGCTTCCTGTTTTAGTTTCTGCCTATAGGCAGGGAGCAACAAAATGGAGTCGTGGTCAGCTTTTCCGAAGGGAGGTTGGGGGAGGGCCTTATATGCGTCGCGGAAGTTAGAATAACAGTGGTCTAGGGTTTTGCCAGCCCTGATAGCACAATCGATATGCTCATAGAATTTGGGGAGCTTTGTTTTCAGTTTAGCCTTGTTAATATCCCCAGCTACAATAAATGCAGCCTCAGGATATGTGGTTTCCAGTTTACATAGACTCCAATTAAGTTCTTTCAGGGCCGTTGAGGTGTCTGCTTGGGGGGGATATACACGACTGTAATAATGATCGAAGAGAATTCTCTTGGTAGATAATGCGGTCGGCATTTGATTGTGAGGAATTCTAAGTCAGGTGAACAAAAGAGCTCGAGTTCCTGTATGTTGTTATGATCACACCACGTCTGGTTAATAATAAGAGATACACCCCCGCCCTTCTTCTTACCAGAGAGATGCGTGTTTCTGTCGGCGCGATGCGTGAAGAAACCAGGTGGCTGTACCGACTCCGATAGCGTGTCTCGAGTGAGCCATGTTTCCATGAAACAAAGATTGTTACAGTCTCTGATGTCCCTCTGGAATGCTACCCTTGCTCGGATTTTGTCTACCTTGTTGTCAAGAGACTGGACATTGGCCAGTAGTATGCTCGGGAGCGTTGCGCGATGTGCCCGTCTACGGAGCCTGACCAGAAGACCGCTCCGTCTGCCCCTTCTTCTACGGAGTCATTGTTTTGGGTCGCTGGCTGGGATCCGATCCATTGTCCTGGGTGGTGGGCCAAACAGAGGATCCGCTTCGGGAAAGTCGTATTCCTGGTTGTAATGATGGTGAGTTGACGTTGCTCTTATATCCAATAGTTCCTCCCGACTGTATGTAGTAAAACCTAAGATTTCCTGGGGTAACAATATGTATGAGACCTGTATATAAAATACTGAATCAATACAGTAGTATGAGTCCTGTACGTAAAATACTGAATCAATACAGTAGTATGAGTCCTGTATATAAAATACTGAATCAATACAGTAGTATGAGTCCTGTATATAAAATACTGAATCAATACAGTAGTATGAGTCCTGTATATAAAATACTGAATCAATACAGTAGTATGAGTCCTGTATAGAAAATACTGAATCAATACAGTAGTATGAGACCTGTATAGAAAATACTGAATCAATACAGTAGTATGAGACCTGTATATAAAATACTGAATCAATACAGTAGTATGAGACCTGTATATAAAATACTGAATCAATACAGTAGTATGAGACCTGTATATAAAATACTGAATCAATACAGTAGTATGAGACCTGTATATAAAATACTGAATCAATACAGTAGTATGAGTCCTGTATGTAAAATACTTACAGTTGACTCATATAGCAGATGCTCTTACCCAGAGCGACTTTGAGTTAGTACATTCATCTTAAGATAACTAGGTGAGACTCAGACAACCACATATCACAGTCAAATATACAGGATATGAACATTTCATTTCATCTCAACAATGGATATATAGCGGGCTTTTTTTTGCAACAAAACCCATTTCAATACACGTCTTAAAATCTATTAATAAGAAAAAATCTGAGGTCAGCAATATTTTACACAAACACCACGTGAAGGAACCCATAAGCGATCATTTCTGATGAAAAGAAAAAATAATTGAGAAATTGGTCGATATGACGATTTGGAACAAAACTCGTCAAGTGTACAACAGGAGCAACAGCAGCTGTAGACTTGCCTCACAGTAAACTCAGTGATACTAGGGGCTGCACCCCAAACGGAACACTAGGGGCTGCACCCCAAACGGAACACTAGGGGCTGCACCCCAAACGGAACACTAGGGGCTGCAACCCAAACGGAACACTAGGGGCTGCAACCCAAACGGAACACTAGGGGCTGCACCCCAAACGGAACACTAGGGGTTGCAACCCAAACGGAACACTAGGGGCTGCACCCCAAACGGAACACTAGGGGCTGCACCCCAAACGGAACACTAGGGGTTGCAACCCAAACGGAACACTAGGGGCTGCAACCCAAACGGAACACTAGGGGCTGCAACCCAAACGGAACACTAGGGGCTGCAACCCAAACGGAACACTAGGGGTTGTAACCCAAACGGAACACTAGGGGTTGCAACCCAAACGGAACACTAGGGGCTGCAACCCAAACGGAACACTAGGGGCTGCAACCCAAACGGAACACTAGGGGTTGCAACCCAAACGGAACACTAGGGGCTGCAACCCAAACGGAACACTAGGGGCTGCAACCCAAACGGAACACTAGGGGCTGCAACCCAAACGGAACACTAGGGGCTGCAACCCAAACGGAACACTAGGGGTTGCAACCCAAACGGAACACTAGGGGCTGCAACCCAAACGGAACACTAGGGGCTGCAACCCAAACGGAACACTAGGGGCTGCAACCCAAACGGAACACTAGGGGCTGCAACCCAAACGGAACACGAGGGGCTGCAACCCAAACGGAACACTAGGGGCTGCAACCCAAACGGAAAACTAGGGGCTGCAACCCAAACGGAAAACTAGGGGCTGCACCCCAAACGGAACACTAGGGGCTGCAACCCAAACGGAAAACTAGGGGCTGCACCCCAAACGGAACACTAGGGGCTGCAACCCAAACGGAAAACTAGGGGCTGCAACCCAAACGGAAAACTAGGGGCTGCACCCCAAACGGAACACTAGGGGCTGCAACCCAAACGGAAAACTAGGGGCTGCAACCCAAACGGAAAACTAGGGGCTGCACCCCAAACGGAACACTAGGGGCTGCAACCCAAACGGAACACTAGGGGCTGCAACCCAAACGGAACACAACTCCTATTATAGTGCACTACATTTGACCAGGGCTCTTTGTTGCACGGAGAGACACAGAGGGAATAGGGTGTCATTTGGGACGACCCCGTATGAGTTATGTGAACAAGTAAATGAGGTAGTTGGCTCAGAGGTCTCTCTAGGGGGAGAGCTATTTATTTCCCTGTATAGCTAATGACTGTGTAGCCCTTTGAAGAATATGGGGGTGTGGAGTGGCACTGTGTGTGTGTGTGTGTGTGTGTGTGTGTGTGTGTGTGTGTGTGTGTGTGTGTGTGTGTGTGTGTGTGTGTGTGTGTTTTTGAGCAACATAAATCTCCCACAGGAGCCCTGTACTACATTGCTGGGAATGGCTGGGGTTTCATAGCAGCAGAATTAGTCAACCCTCATCACCCCCACACACACACACACACACACACACACACACACACACACAGAGAGCTAAACAACTTGTAAACACAGCGCAGAGAAAGTTTTCACTCAATAGACAACATCCACTGAGATGTCAACAACAAAAACATGAAGTATTTAGATTTACATTATGGATCAACTGTGATCCAGAAACCTATTCTGAGGAAAACACGTCTCGCGCTTATAAACTAGATAATAGGTCTGCAGTGGTGCCATTAAAATATGGACACTTCAAGATAGAAACACGTCTTATCAAAGCTACAGTCTATAAGTATCAAATCAAATCAAATCAAATTTTATTTGTCACATACACATGGTTAGCAGATGTTAATGCGAGTGTAGCGAAATGCTTGTGCTTCTAGTTCCGACAATGCAGTGATAACCAACAAGTAATCTAACTAACAATTCCAAAACTACTGTCTTATACACAGTATAAGGGGATAAGGAATATGTACATAAGGATATATGAATGAGTGATGGTACAGAGCAGCATACAGTAGATGGTATCGAGTACAGTATATACATATGAGATGAGTATGTAGACAAAGTAAACAAAGTGGCATAGTTAAAGTGGCTAGTGACATAAGGATGCAGTCGATGATCTAGAGTACAGTATATACATATGCATATGAGATGAATAATGTAGGGTAAGTAACATTATATAAGGTAGCATTGTTTAAAGTGGCTAGTGATATATTTACATCATTTCCCATCAATTCCCATTATTAAAGTGGCTGGAGTTGGGTCAGTGTCAATGACAGTGTGTTGGCAGCAGCCACTCAATGTTAGTGGTGGCTGTTTAACAGTCTGATGGCCTTGAGATAGAAGCTGTTTTTCAGTCCCTCGGTCCCAGCTTTGATGCACCTGTACTGACCTCGCCTTCTGGATGATAGCGGGGTGAACAGGCAGTGGTTCGGGTGGTTGATGTCCTTGATGATCTTTATGGCCTTCCTGTAACATCGGGTGGTGTAGGTGTCCTGGAGGGCAGGTAGTTTGCCGTGATGCGTTGTGCAGACCTCACTACCCTCTGGAGAGCCTTACGGTTGAGGGCGGAGCAGTTGCCGTACCAGGCGGTGATACAGCCCGCCAGGATGCTCTCGATTGTGCATCTGTAGAAGTTTGTGAGTGCTTTTGGTAACAAGCCGAATTTCTTCAGCCTCCTGAGGTTGAAGAGGCGCTGCTGCGCCTTCTTCACGACGCTGTCAGTGTGAGTGGACCAATTCAGTTTGTCTGTGATGTGTATGCCGAGGAACTTAAAACTTGCTACCCTCTCCACTACTGTTCCATCGATGTGGATAGGGGGGTGTTCCCTCTGCTGTTTCCTGAAGTCCACAATCATCTCCTTAGTTTTGTTGACGTTGAGTGTGAGGTTATTTTCCTGACACCACACTCCGAGGGCCCTCACCTCCTCCCTGTAGGCCGTCTCGTCGTTGTTGGTAATCAAGCCTACCACTGTTGTGTCGTCCGCAAACTTGATGATTGAGTTGGAGGCGTGCGTGGCCACGCAGTCGTGGGTGAACAGGGAGTACAGGAGAGGGCTCAGAACGCACCCTTGTGGGGCCCCCGTGTTGAGGATCAGCGGGGAGGAGATGTTGTTGCCTACCCTCACCACCTGGGGGCGGCCCGTCAGGAAGTCCAGTACCCAGTTGCACAGGGCGGGGTCGAGACCCAGGGTCTCGAGCTTGATGACGAGCTTGGAGGGTACTATGGTGTTGAATGCCGAGCTGTAGTCGATGAACAGCATTCTCACATAGGTATAGCTAGCTAACCAATCTCTTCAGAAAACTAGCATATACAGTCCATAAATATAGCTAGCTAACCAATCTCTACAGAAAACTAGCATATACAGTCCATAAATATAGCTAGCTAACCAATCTCTACAGAAAACTATCAGCTACAGTCCATAAATATAGCTAGCTAACCAATCTCTTCAGAAAACTAGCATATACAGTCCATAAATATAGCTAGTTAACCAATCTCTTCAGAAACCTAAAACATACAGTCCATAAGTATAGCTAGCTAACTGTGACAAGAGATGAAAATAATCTGCCCACTCCATCAAGCAATGGGGACGACAACACAGGGCATTCATGGGACCACAGGGAGAAGCAGAGGAGATACCTATCATAGACTTCTCCCAGCTGACGCTTGACATACCACCTACGCCACCTCCAGTGGTCGAAACAACCAGCTGGTATGATTGAGTAGAATCAGCCAACAGTAACACGGAAGCAGCAATGTGAGAGTCAGTAGTGCATGACCTTAAATGGTAATAGTAGGAAGCAGCAATGTGAGAGTCAGTAGTGCATGACCTTAAATGGTAATAGTAGGAAGCAGCAATGTGAGAGTCAGTAGTGCATGACCTTAAATGGTAATAACAGGAAGCAGCAATGTGAGAGTCAGTAGTGCATGACCTTAAATGGTAATAGTAGGAAGCAGCAATGTGAGAGTCAGTAGGGCATGACCTTAAATGGTAATAGTAGGAAGCAGCAATGTGAGAGTCAGTAGTGCATGACCTTAAATGGTAATAACAGGAAGCAGCAATGTGAGAGTCAGTAGTGCATGACCTTAAATGGTAATAGTAGGAAGCAGCAATGTGAGAGTCAGTAGGCATGACCTTAAATGGTAATAGTAGGAAGCAGCAATGTGAGAGTCAGTAGTGCATGACCTTAAATGGTAATAGTAGGAAGCAGCAATGTGAGAGTCAGTAGTGCATGACCTTAAATGGTAATAGTAGGAAGCAGCAATGTGAGAGTCAGTAGTGCATGACCTTAAATGGTAATAAGGAAGCAGCAATGTGAGAGTCAGTAGTGTGACCTATGCAAGTGCATGACCTTAAATGGTAATAGTAGGAAATGTGAGAGTCAAATGTGAGAGTCAGTAGTGCATGACCTTAAATGGTAATAGTAGGAAGCAGCAATGTGAGAGTCAGTAGTGCATGACCTTAAATGGTAATAGTAGGAAGCAGCAATGTGAGAGTCAGTAGTACATGACCTTAAATGGTAATAACAGGAAGCAGGAAGTAAATGGAAGCAGTCAGTGGTGCATGACCTTAAATGGTAATAATAGGAAGCATGTGAGAGTCAGTAGTATGACCTTAAATGGTAATAGTAGGAAGCAGCAATGTGAGAGTCAGTAGTGCATGACCTTAAATGGTAATAGTAGGAAGCAGCAATGTGAGAGTCAGGTAACCTTAAATGGTAATAGTAGGAAGCAGCAATGTGAGAGTCAGTAGTGCATGACCTTAAATGGTAGTGCATGATGACCTTAAATGGTAATAACAGGAAGCAGCAATGTGAGAGTCAGTAGTGCATGACCTTAAATGGTAATAGTAGGAAGCAGCAATGTGAGAGTCAGTAGTGCATGACCTTAAATGGTAATAGTAGGAAGCAGCAATGTGAGAGTCAGTAGTGCATGACCTTAAATGGTAGGAAGCAGCAATGTGAGAGTCAGTAGTGCATGACCTTAAATGGTAATAGTAGGAAGCAGCAATGTGAGAGTCAGTAGTGCATGACCTTAAATGGTAATAATAGGAAGCAGCAATGTGAGAGTCAGTAGTGCATGACCTTAAATGGTAATAATAGGAAGCAGCAATGTGAGAGTCAGTAGTGCATGACCTTAAATGGTAATAACAGGAAGCAGCAATGTGAGAGTCAGTAGTGCATGACCTTAAATGGTAATAGTAGGAAGCAGCAATGTGAGGTAGTCAGTAGTGCATGACCTTAAATGGTAATAACAGGAAGCAGCAATGTGAGAGTCAGTAGTGCATGACCTTAAATGGTAATAGTAGGAAGCAGCAATGTGAGAGTCAGTGGTGCATGACCTTAAATGGTAATAATAGGAAGCAGCAATGTGAGAGTCAGTAGTGCATGACCTGACCTTAAATGGTAATAGTAGGAAGCAGCAATGTGAGAGTCAGTAGTACATGACCTTAAATGGTAATAACAGGAGTAGCAGCAATGTGAGAGTCAGTGGTGCATGACCTTAAATGGTAATAATAGGAAGCAGCAATGTGAGAGTCAGTAGTGCATGACCTTAAATGGTAATAGTAGGAAGCAGCAATGTGAGAGTCAGTAGTACATGACCTTAAATGGTAATAACAGGAAGCAGCAATGTGAGAGTCAGTGGTGCATGACCTTAAATGGTAATAACAGGAAGCAGCAATGTGAGAGTCAGTAGTGCATGACCTTAAATGGTAATAACAGGAAGCAGCAATGTGAGAGTCAGTGGTGCATGACCTTAAATGGTAATAACAGGAAGCAGCAATGTGAGAGTCAGTAGTGCATGACCTTAAATGGTAATAGTAGGAAGCAGCAATGTGAGAGTCAGTAGTACATGACCTTAAATGGTAATAGTAGGAAGCAGCAATGTGAGAGTCAGTAGTACATGACCTTAAATGGTAATAGTAGGAAGCAGCAATGTGAGAGTCAGTAGTGCATGACCTTAAAGGGTAATAGTAGGAAGCAGCAATGTGAGAGTCAGTAGTGCATGACCTTAAATGGTAATAACAGGAAGCAGCAATGTGAGAGTCAGTAGTGCATGACCTTAAATGGTAATAGTAGGAAGCAGCAATGTGAGAGTCAGTAGTGCATGACCTTAAATGGTAATAGTAGGAAGCAGCAATGTGAGAGTCAGTAGTGCATGACCTTAAAGGGTAATAGTAGGAAGCAGCAATGTGAGAGTCAGTAGTGCATGACCTTAAATGGTAATAATAGGAAGCTTCCGTTTAACACACAGGCCTAAGGTTACGTAGGTCTACAGCCCCAGTGGGAACTTCCCCTTTAAAAAGATATATAAAGAGAACAGAGATCATAAGACAGGATGATCCTCACTAACATATGAAACAGACTTCATATGGAGAATCATCACAGGTACATTTACTATTGCAGTCTAGTACTGACCTTTTTTGTTGGACTAGAACAATATTTTGAGAGCTGGATATTTTTGCTTAAGTACTTATTGGGTCACAATCTGAAGAAACTGGTTGAATCTTGTGAACCCGTCTGAGTCTCCCGAAAAACAGAGGTCTAACCACCTCTTGATCACATAGACAAAGCGGGCGTTCGCATTTTTTGACACCAGGAACCAGAGGTGATTAGCAATTCAAGGAAAAACAGCCAAGTACCAGTTACCATATATTGAGTCTATGCACAGAGTTGGAAGTGAATAGTATTAGGATATACACTTTTTGTTGGACTAGAACAATATTTTGAGAGCTGGATATTTTTGCTTAAGTACTTATTGGGTCACAATCTGAAGAAACTGGTTGAATCTTGTGAACCCGACTGAGTCTCCCGAAAAACAGAGGTCTAACCACCTCTTGATCACATAGACAAAGCGGGCGTTCGCATTTTAGACACCAGAAACCAGAGGTGACTAGCAATTCAAGGAAAAATAGCCAAGTACCAGTTACAATATATTGAGTCCATACACAGAGTTGGAAGTGTATAGAGATATTTGAATTCGGAATCTAGCGTCATAGCTGTGAGAATACCAATTACAGGAAAGTGACCAAGGGGCTGAGCATTTAAGGTTAATTTAACTATTTTAGCTATTTAGTCAATATTGTTAGAAGTGTTAAACGCATTTAAAGTTTTGCAATATTATCTGGCATAGCTTAAAGCATTAAGGATTGATTGAGCGTTATTGTTGTTATTTAGAAACTGTAGAACCATTGAATTGTAATAATGTGTATAAGACAAAAAACAGAGTGACTTAATAAAAGCTTTGAAACTTTGACAACTAGGCCAGATTAACGATCTGGAGAGCAAACGCCTTTGACACTCTCACTGAACAGAAAGTGACCCTGGTTATAGGTTAAAGTGATTGCACTAAAGAATATTTCATTGTGTGGACAATAATATATTTTTTAAGAGAGTCAAAACATATACCAATACTAGTTTCCGAGTGACTACTAGCTGACGAGCATAATAACTAATAGGAGTTGTTATTAGGTATTGATATATACATAGGTAAAGATAACTTGAAGGTAAGGAAATATAGGAGGAATAGGAGGAAACGCTTAAGAATATTTTAATAGGAGTATATCTATCCAAGGCCTCATACTAGACCGGAAAATAAGGGAGTGACAACGTGAACGAAGGAACAAACCCAACTCACGCGAAGGGCCATTACGAATACATAGGAGGGTTGGTAGGGCCGCACGGCAAGGCCCTTGTTACACCGAAGTAACTAAAGTCCCAAAGTACTCTGCCCAGCCAGAGGACGGGGTGGAGGCTTTTGCTGCAGGTATTGGGCAAAAGTCAGCACCGTGACATAATCTCTTCAGAAAACTACAGTTCTCAGGGCAGTATGAGAAGCACACTCCCTATTAAAACAGGGTTGAGGTTGTGCATTCTCCAGAAGACTGTTTGAGACACATTAACTAGAGGAGCGGAGAGGACAGGACAGGAGACAAAGGACTGCCTGAGACACATTATTAACTAGAGGAGAGGAGAGGAGAGGACAGGACAGGAGACAAAGGACTGCCTGAGACACATTATTAACTAGAGGAGAGGAGAGGACAGGACAGGAGACAAAGGACTGCCTGAGACACATTATTAACTAGAGGAGAGGAGAGGAGAGGAGAGGAGAGGAGAGGAGAGAGAGGAGAGAGGAGGAGAGGAGAGGACAGGACAGGACAGGACAGGACAGGACAGGACAGGACAGGACAGGACAGGAGACAAAGGACTGCCTGAGACACATTATTAACTAGAGGAGAGGAGAGGACAGGAGAGGAGAGGAGAGGAGAGGAGAGGAGAGGAGAGGAGAGGAGAGGAGAGGAGAGGAGAGGACAGGACAGGAGAGGAGAGGAGAGAGGAGAGGAGAGGAGAGGAGAGGACAGGACAGGAGAGGACAGGACAGGACAGGACAGGAGACAAAGGACTGCCTGAGACACATTATTAACTAGAGGAGAGGACAGGACAGGACAGGAGACAAAGGACTGCCTGAGACACATTATTAACTAGAGGAGAGGAGAGGAGAGGAGAGGAGAGGAGAGGAGAGGAGAGGAGAGGAGAGGAGAGGAGAGGACAGGACAGGACAGGACAGGACAGGACAGGACAGGACAGGAGACAAAGGACTGCCTGAGACACATTATTAACTAGAGGAGAGGAGAGGACAGGAGAGGAGAGGACAGGACAGGAGACAAAGGACTGCCTGAGACACATTATTAACTAGAGGAGAGGAGAGGAGAGTAATGTTTGAGACCCATTAATCAGTATAAACACACTGAGAGTCGAACTTGTTTTTCTCTCTGCTCCTTCGATGGATGAATGACAGGTAACACAATGAGATACCATCTCCTCTCCCTGTGTCCCGAATGGCACCCTATTCCCTCTATAGTGCACTACTTTTGAGCAGGGCCTCTGTGAGCACCACTGAGCTAAAATAATATCTGATTCACTAAGAGCATCACTGAGCTAAAATCATATCTGAGTCACTAAGACCATCACTGAGCTAAAATCATATCTGAGTAACTAAGACCAACATGGAGCTAAAATCATATCTGAGTCACTAAGACCATCACTGAGCTAAAATCATATCTGAGTCACTAAGACCATCACTGAGCTAAAATCATATCTGAGTCACTAAGACCATCACTGAGCTAAAATCATATCTGAGTCACTAAGACCATCACTGAGCTAAAATCATATCTGAGTCACTAAGACCATCACTGAGCTAAAATCATATCTGAGTAACTGCGAGCATCACTAAGCTAAAATTATATCTGAGTCACTAAGAGCCTCACTGAGCTAAAATCACAAGAATGAGAGGGGGCAGAGGATAGAGTAGAGAGGGGATAGAGAGGAGAGGAGAGAATAGGAGAGGAGAGGAGAGGAGAGGAGAGGAGAGGAGAGGAGAGGAGAGGAGAGGAGAGGAGAGGAGCCTAGACATAACCTACTGCCACAGAGGGATACTTCATATTTAGACAGCCCCTGCATTTCTGTCGACTTCTGCACCGCTCTCGACAGAGATGAGTTAGCACATCCATTAGTTCAGCTAATTCCCTGCACCATCTGCTGTGTGATATAATATGCACCTCTGGAAAGAGAAATGGTTTGGGACAGAGGGGAAATGTTGAGATCCGGGTCAATGGGACCAAATGTTGTCATAATGCATGAGCCAGACAGGAGATGAAATGAGAAAATGTTTACGATGTTGTATATTTACACTTTCCGTGGAGATGTAATGTTTCTAATTAAATGCAAATTCAAATGTTGTGACTAAAGACGATAATTTTAACAACCTCTTGAGTATCATTTGACTGAATGCAAAAGTTATGTCGTTTGACCGTGACCATCTCTCTCTCTCTCTCTTACAAGAAACAACAGTGAATATTTTTTCTCTCTCACCTTCATAAGCCATCTTAAATCCATGAGCGCTTACTGCAAAGTCACTGGTAAGCCGTAGTGAAAATATGGACCCTGTGCTGGTGACGGGAGGTGGGATCTGAAATCCTGTTAACCTGTTGAGAGGGGAAGACAAAGGGGGACATCTTAGTTATAATGTCTTTCACTGAATGCAGAAACCAACCTACAAGGTCAAGCAAAACATCACAACACACTTTTTCTGTTGGAAATTTAATAGAGTAATGTCATATCCGTTTTCTTCTAAATGTGGTTTTAAAGTACAGTATGCAGTATGAATGCAGTACAGTATGCAGTATGTATGCAGTACAGTATGCAGTATGTATGCAGTACAATATGCAGTATGAATGTAGTACAGTATGCAGTATGTATGAAGTACAGTATGCAGTATGTATGCAGTACAATGCAGCAGTATGAATGTAGTAGTACAGTATGCAGTATGTATGTACAGTATGCAGTAGTATGCAGTATGTATGAAGTACAGTATGCAGTATGTATGCAGTACAGTATGCAGTATGTATGAAGTACAGTATGCAGTATGTATGAAGTACAGTATGCAGTATGTATGAAGTACAGTATGCAGTATGTATGCAGTACAATATGCAGTATGTATGAAGTACAGTGCATGTATGTATGCAGTACAGTATGTATGAAGTATGCAGTATGTATGCAGTATGTATGCAGTATGCAGTATGTATGAAGTACATGCAGTATGAAGTACAGTATGCAGTATGAATGTAGTACAATATGCAGTATGTATGAAGTACAGTATGCAGTATGTATGAAGTACAGTATGCAGTATGTATGCAGTACAATATGCAGTATGTATGAAGTACAGTATGCAGTATGTATGAAGTACAGTATGCAGTATGTATGCAGTACAATATGCAGTATGAATGTAGTACAGTATGCAGTATGTATGAAGTACAGTATGCAGTATGTATGCAGTACAATATGCAGTATGAATGTAGTACAGTATGCAGTATGTATGCAGTACAGTATGCAGTATGTATGAAGTACAGTATGCAGTATGTATGAAGTACAGTATGCAGTATGTATGCAGTACAATATGCAGTATGAATGTAGTACAGTATGCAGTATGTATGCAGTACAGTATGCAGTATGTATGAAGTACAGTATGCAGTATGTATGAAGTACAGTATGCAGTATGTATGCAGTACAATATGCAGTATGAATGTAGTACAGTATGCAGTATGTATGCAGTACAGTATGCAGTATGTATGAAGTACAGTATGCAGAATGTATGAAGGGCAGTATGCAGTATGTATGCAGTACAGTATGCATTGTGAATGTAGTAGAGTATGTAATATGTATGCAGTACAGTATGCAGTATATATGCAGTACAGTATGTAGTATGTATGCAGTAAGTATGCAGTATGTATGCAGTAAGTATGCAGTATGTAGGCAGTACAGTATATAGTATTATGCAGTATGTATACAGCACAGTATACAGTATGAATGCAGTAGAGTATAATGCATGTATGCAGTTCAGTATGCAGTATGTAGGCAGTATGTATGCAGTTCAGTATGCAGTATGTATACAGTACAGTATACAGTATGTATGCAGTTCAGTTTGCAGTATGTATGCAGTTCAGTATGCAGTATGTATGCAGTACAGTATGCAGTATATATGCAGTACAGTATGCAGATCAGTATGCAGTATGTATGCAGTTCAGTATGCAGTATGTAAGCAGTTCAGTATACAGTATGTATGCAGTATGTATGCAGTTCAGTATGCAATATGTATGCAGTACAGTATGCAGTATGTATGCAGTACAGTATGCAGTATGTATGCACTTCAGTATGCAGTATGTATGCAGTACAGTATACAGTATGAATGCAGTACAGTATATAATGCATGTATGTAGTTCAGTATGCAGTATGTATGCACTTCAGTATGCAGTATGTATGCAGTACAGTAGTCAGTATGCAGTACAGTATGCAGTATGTAAGCAGTGCAGTATGCAGTACAGTATGCAGTATGTATGCAGTTCAGAATGCTGTATGCATGCAGTTCAGTATACAGTATGTATGTAGTACAGTATGCAGTACAGTATGCAGTACAGTATGCCATATGTATGCAGTACAGTATGCAGTGTAGTATGCAGTATGTATGCAGTACAGTAGGCAGTATGTAGGAAGTCCAGTATGCCGTATGGATGCAGTCCAGTGTGCAGTATGTATGAAGTCCAGTATGCAGTATGTATGCAGTATGTATGCAGTCCAGTATGCAGTCCAGTATGCAGCATGTATGCAGTATGTATGCAGTCCAGTATGCAGTATTTCTGAAGTCCAGTATGTAGTATGTATGAAGTCCAGTATGCAGTATGTATGCAGTATGTATGCAGTCCAGTATGCAGTACAGTATGCAGTATGTATGCAGTATGTATGCAGTCCAGTATGCAGTACAGTATGCAGTATGTATGAAGTCCAGTATGCAGTATGTATGAAGTCCAGTATGCAGTATGTATGCAGTATGTATGCAGTCCAGTATGCAGTACAGTATGCAGTATGTATGCAGTCCAGTATGCAGTATGTATGAAGTCCAGTATGCAGTATGTATGAAGTCCAGTATGCAGTATGTGTGCAGTACAGTGTGCAGTATGAATGTAGTACAGTATGCAGTACTATTTCTATTCCATTAGCTCTATAGAAGGTCAAGTTTAACATCACTTGAGCACTTCCTCAACAGTTAGATATATAGTTGTCAGACGCTTCATTGTAACAGCCAGGATTGTCCTACTCTATAGGTTTCCTTTAAGTGAGGTATATCTGTCGCCATTCATTTTCACAGTATGTTTTAAGAAGTGTTGCTGACCACACTTCGACTGGTCGTAACGCCAAAATCCAATCGACCATTTCAATCAAAGCAAGATCGAAGAGTGAAAACGGGCTGTGGAGTGTGGACAGAACTAACCAGGAATTAGATTGCCGTCGTGTCCTTCAATAGAGGGGATATATTTCAACTACCACATTGTTCCGGTTCACAGCATCCCACGTGACCGAGGCTTTTACGGTGTACTGTAGTGGGTACTTCACATGTAAAGAAAACACCTCTGACCTACAAAAGGCAGTGTGTTTTTGGGGGGGCTGGATCCCAAACGGCACCCAATTCTCTTTCCACAAAGGGCTCTGGTCGAAAGTAGAAATACTATATAGGGAATTAGGTGCCATTTGGGATCCAGTCCCCAAAAACGCACTGCCTTTTGTAGGTCAGGGAATTAGGTGCCATTTGGGATCCAGTCCCCAAAAACACACTGCCTTTTGTAGGTCAGGGAATTAGGTGCCATTTGCGATGGATATTGGGTGTAGCTGTTCCACTTACTAAAACATACAGTAAGATTTACCCTAGTATTGGCCTCTCTGACAGTTATGACACAACGTCCATCTAACGTGTGTGGTATTGCATTGTGGGATATAAGATGCATTGGAAAACGGTTTTTGTCTGACCTGCCATTGTATTGCATTGTGGGATATAAGATGCATTGGAAAACGGTTTCTGTCTGACATACCATTGCATTGCATTGTGGGGTATAAGATGCATTGGAAAACAGTTTCTGTCTGACATACCATTGTATTGCATTGTGGGATATAAGATGCATTGGAAAACGGTTTCTGTCTGACCTGCCATTGTATTGCATTGTGGGATATAAGATGCATTGGAAAACGGTTTCTGTCTGACCTACCATTGCATTGCATTGTGGGGTATAAGATGCTATGGAAACTGTTTATTTCTGTGGCAGAGAAAGCAGCCCAGTGAGAGATAAAGACTGAAGAAACATTACCGAGTAAAACTAGAGACTGTTATTGTAGTAACACTAGAGACTGGTATTATAGTAACACTAGAGACTGGTATTATAGTAACACTAGAGACTGGTATTATAGTAACACTAGAGACTGGTATTATAGTAACACTAGAGACTGGTATTATAGTAACACCAGAGACTGGTATTGTAGTAACACTAGAGACTGGTATTATAGTAACACCAGAGACTGGTATTGTAGTAACACTAGAGACTGGTATGGTAGTAACACTAGAGACTGGTATTGTAGTAACACTATAGAGACTGGTATTATAGTAACACCAGAGACGGGTATTATAGTAACACCAGAGACTGGTATTGTAGTAACACTAGAGACTGGTATGGTAGTAACACCAGAGACTGGTATTGTAGTAACACTAGAGACTGGTATTGTAGTAACACTAGAGACTGGTATGATAGTAACACTAGAGACTGGTATGATAGTAACCCTAGAGACTGGTATTATATTAACCCTAGAGACTGGTATTGTAGTAACACTAGAGACTGGTATGGTAGTAACACCAGAGACTGGTATTATAGTAACACCAGAGACTGGTATTATAGTAACACTAGAGACTGGTATTATAGTAACACTAGAGACTGGTATTATAGTAACACTAGAGACTGGTATTATAGTAACACTAGAGACTGGTATTGTAGTAACACTAGAGACTGGTATTGTAGTAACACTAGAGACTGGTATTGTAGTAACACTAGAGACTGGTATTGTAGTAACACTAGAGACTGGTATTGTAGTAACACTAGAGACTGGTATGATAGTAACACTAGAGACTGGTATGATAGTAACCCTAGAGACTGGTATTATAGTAACCCTAGAGACTGGTATTGTAGTAACACTAGAGACTGGTATGGTAGTAACACCAGAGACTGGTATTATAGTAACACCAGAGACTGGTATTATAGTAACACTAGAGACTGGTATTATAGTAACACTAGAGACTGGTATTATAGTAACACTAGAGACTGGTATTATAGTAACACTAGAGACTGGTATTGTAGTAACACTAGAGACTGGTATTGTAGTAACACTAGAGACTGGTATTGTAGTAACACTAGAGACTGGTATTGTAGTAACACTAGAGACTGGTATTGTAGTAACACTAGAGACTGGTATTATAGTAACACTAGAGACTGGTATTGTAGTAACACTATAGAGACTGGTATTATAGTAACACCAGAGACTGGTATTATAGTAACACCAGAGACTGGTATTGTAGTAACACTAGAGACTGGTATGGTAGTAACCCTAGAGACTGGTATTATAGTAACACTAGAGACTGGTATTGTAGTAACACTAGAGACTGGTATTATAGTAACCCTAGAGACTGGTATTGTAGTAACACTAGAGACTGGTATTATAGTAACACTAGAGACTGGTATTGTAGTAACACTAGAGACTGGTATTGTAGTAGCACCAGAGACTGGTATTATAGTAACCCTAGATACTGGTATTGTAGTAACACTAGAGACTGGTATTATAGTAACACTAGAGACTGGTATTATAGTAACACTAGAGACTGGTATTGTAGTAACACTAGAGACTTGTATTATAGTAACACTAGAGACTGGTATTATAGTAACACTAGACTGGTATGATAGTAACACTAGAGACTGGTATTGTAGTAACACTAGAGACTGGTATTATAGTAACACCAGATACTGGTATTGTAGTAACACTAGAGACTGGTATTGTAGTACCACTAGAGACTGGTATTGTAGTAACACTAGAGACTGGTATTGTAGTACCACTAGAGACTGGCATTGTAGTAACACTAGAGACTGGTATTGTAGTAGCACCAGAGACTGGTATTATAGTAACCCTAGATACTGGTATTGTAGTAACACTAGAGACTGGTATTATAGTAACACTAGAGACTGGTATTATAGTAACACTAGAGACTGGTATTGTAGTAACACTAGAGACTTGTATTATAGTAACACTAGAGACTGGTATTATAGTAACACTAGACTGGTATGATAGTAACACTAGAGACTGGTATTGTAGTAACACTAGAGACTGGTATTATAGTAACACCAGATACTGGTATTGTAGTAACACTAGAGACTGGTATTGTAGTACCACTAGAGACTGGTATTGTAGTACCACTAGAGACTGGTATTGTAGTAACACTAGAGACTGGTATTGTAGTACCACTAGAGACTGGTATTGTAGTAACACTAGAGACTGGTATTGTAGTACCACTAGAGACTGGTATTGTAGTACCACTAGAGACTGGTATTGTAGTAACACTAGAGACTGGTATTGTAGTACCACTAGAGACTGGTATTATAGTAACACCAGAGACTGGTATTGTAGTAACACTAGAGACTGGTATTGTAGTACCACTAGAGACTGGTATTATAGTAACACCAGAGACTGGTATTGTAGTAACACTAGAGACTGGTATTGTAGTACCACTAGAGACTGGTATTATAGTAACACTAGAGACTGGTATTGTAGTAACACTAGAGACTGGTATTGTAGTAACACTAGAGACTGGTATTGTAGTACCACTAGAGACTGGTATTATAGTAACACCAGAGACTGGTATTGTAGTAACACTAGAGACTGGTATTGTAGTACCGGTCTCTAGTCAACTGGAACCCTATTCCCTATGGGCCCTGTTCAAATGGCACCCTATTCCCTGTGGGCCCTGGTCAAATGGTACCCTATTCCTTATGGGCCCTGGTCAAATGGTACCCTATTCCCTATGGGCCCTGGTCAAATGGTACCCTATTCCCTATGGGCCCTGGTCAAATGGTACCCTATTCCCTATGGGCCCTGGTCAAATGGCACCCTATTCCCTATGGGCCCTGGTCAAATGGCACCCTGAGGGAAGATAATGACAGAGGGTTGGCCAGTGAGAAGTAGTGGGCGTTATTGTCTGACTTAAGTCATATATGGAACCCTATTCCCTACTTTAGTGCACTACTTTTGACCATGGCCCATAGGGAATAGGGTTCCATATATGACTTAAGTCAGACAATAACGCCCACTACTTCTCACTGGCCAACCCTCTGTCATTATCTTCCCTCAGGGTGCCATTTGACCAGGGCCCATAGGGAATAGGGTTCCATATATGACTTAAGTCAGACAATAACGCCCACTACTTCTCACTGGCCAACCCTCTGTCATTATCTTCCCTCAGGGTGCCATTTGACCAGGGCCCATAGGGAATAGGGTTCCATATATGACTTAAGTCAGACAATAACGCCCACTACTTCTCACTGGCCAACCCTCTGTCATTATCTTCCCTCAGGGTGCCATTTGACCAGGGCCCATAGGGAATAGGGTTCCATGGCCAACCCTATGACTTAAGTCAGACAATAACGCCCACTACTTCTCACTGGCCAACCCTCTGTCATTATCTTCCCTCAGGGTGCCATTTGACCAGGGCCCATAGGGAATAGGGTTCCATATATGACTTAAGTCAGACAATAACGCCCACTACTTCTCACTGGCCAACCCTCTGTCATTATCTTCCCTCAGAAAAGGGCTCCGTGTGAAAGTGTTATTTCCAATTAGTCATAACATGCTGTTTACTCTTTAAACCAGATCCACAGGGTGATTTGGACCAACTGGGGGACTAATTACCGACAGAGCAGAACAGACAGGTACAGAGAGGAGAGAGAGAGAGAGACAGAGAGGGGGCGAGGGAGGGAGTAAGTGAGAGAGAATGAGAGACAGCCACTCTTCCTTCATTTACCCCATGATGGGTAGACTACAGTCCCTCTATCTCCATCTACCCCATGATGGGTAGACTACAGTCCCTCTATCTCCATCTACCCCATGATGGGTAGACTACAGTCCCTCTATCTCCATCTACCCCATGATGGGTAGCCTACAGTCCCTCTATCTTCATCTACCCTATGATGGGTAGCCTACAGTCCCTCTATCTCCATCTACCCCATGATGGGTAGACTACAGTCCCTCTATCTCCATCTACCCCATGATGGGTAGACTACAGTCCCTCTATCTCCATCTACCCCATGATGGGTAGACTACAGTCCCTCTATCTCCATCTACCCCATGGTGGGTAGACTACAGTCCCTCTATCTCCATCTACCCCATGATGGGTAGACTACAGTCCCTCTATCTCCATCTACCCCATGACGGGTAGACTACAGTCCCTCTATCTCCATTTACCCCATGATGGGTAGACTACAGTCCCTCTATCTCCATCTACCCCATGATGGGTAGCCTACAGTCCCTCTATCTCCATCTACCCCATGATGGGTAGACTACAGTCCCTCTTCCTTCACTCGATGTGGTAGAATAATACATCAAATCAAATCAAAATTATTTATAAAGCTCTTCTTACATCAGCTGATATATCAAAGTGCTGTACAGAAACCCAGCCTAAAACCCCAAACAGTAAGCAATGCAGGTGTAGAAGCACGGTGGCTAGGAAAAACTCCCTAGAAAGACCAAAACCTAGGAGGAAACCTAGAGAGGAACCAGACTATGAGGGGTGGAGATTATAAACCTAGGGAGGAATCAGGCTATGAGGGGTGGAGATTATAAACCTAGAGAGGAACCAGGCTATGAGGGGTGGCCAGTCCTCTTCTGGCTGTGCCGGGTGGAGATTATAACAGAACATGGCCAAGATGTTCAAATGTTCATAGATGACCAGCAGGGTCAGATAATAATAATCACAGTAGTTGTTGAGGGTGCAACAGGTCAGCACCTCAGGAGTAAATGTCAGTTGGCTTTTCATAGCTGATCATTCAGAGTATCTCTACCGCTCCTGCTGTCTCTAGAGAGTTGAAAACAGCAGGTCTAGAACACAGTCCCTCTTCATTCACTCTCAGCACTGTGGTAGAATACAGCCCCTCTACCTTCAGACTCTCAGCCCTGTGGTAGAATTACAGTCCCTCTACCTTCAGACTCCCAGCCCTGTGGTAGAGTACAGTCCCTCTACCTTCAGACTCTCAGCCCTGTGGTAGAATACAGTCCCTCTACCTTCAGACTCTCAGCCCTGTGGTAGAATACAGTCCCTCTACCTTCAGACTCTCAGCCCTGTGGTAGAATACAGTCCCTCTACCTTCAGACTCTCAGCCCTGTGGTAGAATTACAGTCCCTCTACCTTCAGACTCTCAGCCCTGTGGTAGAGTACAGTCCCTCTACCTTCAGACTCTCAGCCCTGTGGTAGAATACAGTCCCTCTACCTTCAGACTCTCAGCCCTGTGGTAGAGTACAGTCCCTCTACCTTCAGACTCTCAGCCCTGTGGTAGAGTACAGTCCCTCTACCTTCAGACTCACAGCCCTGTAGTAGAATACAGTCCCTCTACCTTCAGACTCTCAGCCCTGTGGTAGAGTACAGTCCCTCTACCTTCAGACTCTCAGCCCTGTGGTAGAGTACAGTCCCTCTACCTTCATACTCCCAGCCCTGTGGTAGAATACAGTCCCTCTACCTTCAGACTCTCAGCCCTGTGGTAGAATACAGTCCCTCTACCTTCAGACTCAGCCCTGTGGTAGAGTACAGTCCCTCTACCTTCAGACTCTCAGCCCTGTGGTAGAATACAGTCCCTCTACCGTCAGACTCTCAGCAGTGTGGTAGAACACAGTCCCTCTACCTTCAGACTCTCAGCCCTGTGGTAGAATACAGTCCCTCTACCGTCAGACTCTCAGCCCTGTGGTAGAATACAGTCCCTCTACCTTCAGACTCTCAGCCCTGTGGTAGAATACAGTCCCTCTACCTTCAGACTCTCAGCCCTGTGGTAGAGTACAGTCCCTCTACCTTCAGACTCCCAGCCCTGTGGTAGAACACAGTCCCTCTACCGTCAGACTCTCAGCCCTGTGGTAGAATACAGTCCCTCTACCTTCAGACTCTCAGCCCTGTGGTAGAATACAGTCCCTCTTCATTCACTCTCAGCCCTGTGGTAAGTACAGTCCCTCTACCTTCAGACTCTCAGCCTTGTGGTAGAATACAGTCCCTCTACCTTCAGACTCTCAGCCCTGTGGTAGAGTACAGTCCCTCTACCTTCAGTCTCTCAGCCCTGTGGTAGAGTACAGTCCCTCTACCTTCAGTCTCTCAGCCCTGTGGTAGAGTACAGTCCCTCTTCATTCACTCTCAGCCCTGTGGTAGAGTACAGTCCCTCTACATTCACACTCTCAGCCCTGTGGTAGAGTACAGTCCCTCTACCTTTAGACTCTCAGCCCTGTGGTAGAATACAGTCCCTCTACATTCACACTCTCAGCCCTGTGGTAGAATACAGTCCCTCTACCTTCATACTCCCAGCCCTGTGGTAGAATACAGTCCCTCTACCTTCAGACTCTCAGCCCTGTGGTAGAATACAGTCCCTCTACCTTCAGACTCAGCCCTGTGGTAGAGTACAGTCCCTCTACCTTCAGACTCTCAGCCCTGTGGTAGAATACAGTCCCTCTACCGTCAGACTCTCAGCAGTGTGGTAGAACACAGTCCCTCTACCTTCAGACTCTCAGCCCTGTGGTAGAATACAGTCCCTCTACCGTCAGACTCTCAGCCCTGTGGTAGAATACAGTCCCTCTACCTTCAGACTCTCAGCCCTGTGGTAGAATACAGTCCCTCTACCTTCAGACTCTCAGCCCTGTGGTAGAGTACAGTCCCTCTACCTTCAGACTCCCAGCCCTGTGGTAGAACACAGTCCCTCTACCGTCAGACTCTCAGCCCTGTGGTAGAATACAGTCCCTCTACCTTCAGACTCTCAGCCCTGTGGTAGAATACAGTCCCTCTTCATTCACTCTCAGCCCTGTGGTAAGTACAGTCCCTCTACCTTCAGACTCTCAGCCTTGTGGTAGAATACAGTCCCTCTACCTTCAGACTCTCAGCCCTGTGGTAGAGTACAGTCCCTCTACCTTCAGTCTCTCAGCCCTGTGGTAGAGTACAGTCCCTCTACCTTCAGTCTCTCAGCCCTGTGGTAGAGTACAGTCCCTCTTCATTCACTCTCAGCCCTGTGGTAGAGTACAGTCCCTCTACATTCACACTCTCAGCCCTGTGGTAGAGTACAGTCCCTCTACCTTTAGACTCTCAGCCCTGTGGTAGAATACAGTCCCTCTACATTCACACTCTCAGCCCTGTGGTAGAATACAGTCCCTCTACCTTCAGACTCTCAGCCCTGTGGTAGAGTACAGTCCCTCTACCTTCAGTCTCTCAGCCCTGTGGTAGAGTACAGTCCCTCTACCTTCAGACTCTCAGCCCTGTGGTAGAGTACAGTCCCTCTTCATTCACTCTCAGCCCTGTGGTAGAGTACAGTCCCTCTACATTCACACTCTCAGCCCTGTGGTAGAGTACAGTCCCTCTACCTTTAGACTCTCAGCCCTGTGGTAGAATACAGTCCCTCTACCTTCAGACTCTCAGCACTGTGGTAGAATACAGTCCCTCTACCTTCTGACTCTCAGCCCTGTGGTAGAGTACAGTCCCTCTACCTTCAGACACTCAGCCTTGTGGTAGAATACAGTCCCTCTACCTTCAGACTCTCAGCCCTGTGGTAGAGTACAGTCCCTCTACCTTCAGTCTCTCAGCCCTGTGGTAGAGTACAGTCCCTCTACCTTCAGACTCTCAGCCCTGTGGTAGAGTACAGTCCCTCTACCTTCAGACTCTCAGCCCTGTGGTAGAATACAGTCCCTCTACATTCACACTCTCAGCCCTGTGGTAGAGTACAGTCCCTCTACCTTTAGACTCTCAGCCCTGTGGTAGAATACAGTCCCTCTACCTTCAGACTCTCAGCACTGTGGTAGAATACAGTCCCTCTACCTTCAGACTCTCAGCCCTGTGGTAGAGTACAGTCCCTCTACCTTTAGACTCTCAGCCCTGTGGTAGAATACAGTCCCTCTACCTTCAGACTCTCAGCACTGTGGTAGAATACAGTCCCTCTACCTTCTGACTCTCAGCCCTGTGGTAGAGTACAGTCCCTCTACCTTCAGACTCTCAGCCCTGTGGTAGAATTACAGTCCCTCTACCTTCAGACTCTCAGCCTTGTGGTAGAGTACAGTCCCTCTTCATTCACTCTCAGCCCTGTGGTAGAGTACAGTCCCTCTACATTCAGACTCTCAGCCCTGTGGTAGAGTACAGTCCCTCTACCTTTAGACTCTCAGCCCTGTGGTAGA
>NC_088409.1:2227361-2327361 GCF_034236695.1 Oncorhynchus nerka | reverse complement strand
GCAGACTGGTGTTTTGCAGACTGGTGTATTGCAGACTGGTGTATTGCAGACTGGTGTATTGCAGACTGGTGTATTGCAGACTGGTGTATTGCAGACTGGTGTATTGCAGACTGGTGTATTGCAGACTGGTGTATTGCAGACTGGTGTATTGCAGACTGGTGTATTGCAGACTGGTGTATTGCAGACTGGTGTATACCAGACTGGTGTATTGACCGGTGTATTGCAGACTGGTGTTTTGCAGACTGGTGTATTGACTGTTGTATTGCAGACTGGTGTATTGCAGACTGGTATATTGTCTGGTGTATTGACTGGTGTATTGACTGGTGTATTGCAGTCTGGTGTGTTGCAGACTGGTGTATTGACTGGTGTATTGCAGTCTGGTGTGTTGCAGACTGGTGTATTGCAGACTGGTGTATTGCAGACTGGTGTATTGCAGACTGGTGTATTGCAGACTGGTGTATTGCAGACTGGTGTATTGCAGACTGGTGTATTGCAGTTTATTTCACAGCCACCAAAGCAGGTAACGTTCCTACATGTATCACTCAAAATAATGGATGAAAAAACCCCATTATACCTGAGACGTGATGCATTTCCACACATCCACAGCCTGGCATCAGTGAAATGACACCCATTCACCCATCTTCATTCAAGTGCGTATCCCACCACAATAAAGCCATAATGTCAGCGTGAGTAGGGAACCTGAATGTCTGATCCCGCCGGAGCCGCAATGGTCGTCTAGTTTACAACCCGGCAGCTGAATTACTGTGAGGGATGCTGCAACTGATTGCCTGAACACGAGCAGCGCTTTCAAACACCTGAACACACTACACATCAGAGGCGAAACTACCTGTCGCAGAGCCACCGGTCTGATTACTGACTTACTGAGACACAAGCCACAGAGAGAGCAACATGCATGGCCCTATAACCCTCTCTCCCTTCCTCTCTCTCTCTCTCCCTCTCTTTCTGTCTTCCCCTCTCTCTTTCTCCCTCTCTCTCTTTCTCCCTCTCTCTCTCCCTTCCTCTCTCCCTCTCTTTCTGTCTTCCTCCCTCTCTCTCTGTCTTCCCCTCTCTCTTTCTCCCTCTCTCTCTTTCTCCCTCTCTCTCTCCCTTCCTCTCTTCCTCTCTTTCTCCCTCTCTCTCTGTCTTTCCCTCTCTTTATCTCTCTCCCTTCCTCTCTCTCTCCCTCTCTCTCTCCCTCTCTCTCTGTCTTTCCCTCTCTTTATCTCTCTCCCTTCCTCTCTCCCTCTCTTTCTCCCTCTCTCTCTCTTTCCCTCTCTTTATCTCTCTCCCTTCCTCTCTCGCTCCCTCTCTTTCTCCCTCTCTCTCTGTCTTTCCCTCTCTTTATCTCTCTCCCTTCCTCTCTCTCTCCCTCTCTTTCTCCCTCTCTCTCTGTCTTTCCCTCTCTTTATCTCTCTCCCTTCCTATCTCCCTCTCTTTCTCCCTCTCTCTCTGTCTTTCCCTCTCTTTATCTCTCTCCCTTCCTCTCTCCCTCTCTCTCTCCCTCTCTCTCTGTCTTTCCCTCTCTTTATCTCTCTCCCTTCCTCTCTCCCTCTCTCTCTCCCTCTCTCTCTGTCTTTCCCTCTCTTTATCTCTCTCCCTTCCTCTCTCCCTCTCTCTCTCCCTCTCTCTCTGTCTTTCTCTCTCTTTATCTCTCGCCCTTCCTCTCTCCCTCTCTTTCTCCCTCTCTCTCTGTCTTTCCCTCTCTTTATATCTCTTCCTTCCTCTCTCTCTCTCTCTCTCTCTCTCTCTCTCTCTCTCTCTCTCTCTCCCTCTCTCTCTCTCTCTCTCTCTCTCTGTCTTTCCCTCTCTTTATCTCTCTCCCTTCCTCTCTCCCCACTGGGCACACACTAGTTAATTATGTGGTTGTGTGGTTATGTGGTTGTTTCCACATAATTTCAATTAAACTACATTGAACCAATGTGGAATAGATGTTGAATTGGCATCTGTGCCCAGTGGGTCCTTTTGTCTCTGTCTCTTCCTTACACACACACACTCTCTCTCTCTCTCTCTCTCTCTCTGTCTCTCTCTGTCTCTCTCTCTCTCTCTCTCTCTCTCTCTCTCTCTCTCTCTCTCTCTCTGTCTCTCTCTCTCTCTCTCTGTCTCTCTCTCTCTCTGTCTCTCTCTCTCTCCCTCTCTCATTCTCTCTGTCTCTCTCTCTCTCTTCTCTCTCTCTCTCTCTCTCTCTCTCTCTCTCTCTGTTCTCTCATTCTCTCTGTCTCTCTCATTCTCTCTGTCTCTCTCATTCTCTCTTTCTCAGTCTCTCTGTCTCTGTCTCTCTCTCTCTCTCTCTCTCTCTCTCTGTCTCTGTCTCTCTCATTCTCTCTGTCTCTCTCTGTCTCTGTCTCTGTCTCTCTCTCTCTCTCTCTCTCTCTGTCTCTCTCTCCTCCTCTCTCTCTCTCTCTCTCTCTCTCTCTGTCTCTCTCATTCTCTCTGTCTCTGTCTCTCTGTCTCTCTGTATCTGTCTCCCTCCCTCCCCCCTCCCTCCCTCCCTCTCTCTTTCTATCTACCTCAGTCAATGAGCCCTGGAAAACTCTCTCTCAGTTACCACAGACACAGTGCTATTGTCAGATGACATGAACATACAGCTCTTTAGCCGCGCAACCCAGTGGTGGGTTTGCCGTCGAAAAAAAAACAAGCATATGCAGAAAAGTACCTCATACCTACGGTAAAAAAGGTGGAATCTTGATGTTATGTGACTATTTTGCTTCGACTGGTCCCGGGGCCCTTGTTAAGGTCAACGGCATGATGAACTTTACCAAGTACCAGGACATTTTAACCAAACAACTTGGTTGCCTCTGCCAGGAGTCTGACACTTTGCCGCAAGGGAATCTTCCAGAAATACCATAACCCCAAGCACATAACCCATAAGCCCAAGCACATAACCCATAACACCAAGCACATAACCCATAACCCCAAGCACATAACCCATAACCCCAAGCACATAACCCATAAGCCCAAGCACATAACCCATAACACCAAGCACATAACCCATAACCCCAAGCACATAACCCATAACACCAAGCACATAACCCATAACACCAAGCACATAACCCATAACCCCAAGCACATAACCCATAACCCCAAGCACATAACCCATAACCCCAAGCACATAACCCATAACCCCAAGCACATAACCCATAACCCCAAGCACATAACCCATAACCCCAAGCACATAACCCTAATCAGGGATGCCAATCATTATTGTATTACTTGTGAAACAAAATCTCATTCACCAGACTGGCATTTAGTTATTAATAAATATTATACATTATGTTTACCAGACTGACATTTAGTTATTAATAAATATTATACATTATGTTTACCAGACTGACATTTAGTTATTAATAAATATTATACATTATGTTTACCAGACTGACATTTAGTTATTAATAAATATTATACATTATGTTTACCAGACTGACATTTAGTTATTAATAAATATTATACATTATGTTTACCAGACTGACATTTAGTTTTTTAATAACTATTTTATATATATGTCAAAATAACCCAATCAAATAATTAATATAAATTCTCACATTTTGCGGTTAAAATAATTGACTTAGTGCTATGAAAAATGTCAGCACCCATAAAAAAAACTAAAAAATCAAATGTAAGAAATTAAGCAGCTTGGTTGATTAAAAGTTCATGTCGTTTTAACTGTAAAGACAATTGAAAAACCACCTTATGAAGGCCACAGGCTGACACATGTCGTTTTAACTGTAAAGACAATAGAAAAACAACCTGATGAAGGCCACAGGCTGACACATGTCGTTTTAACTGTAAAGACAATAGAAAAACAACCTGATGAAGGCCACAGGCTGACACATGTCGTTTTAACTGTAAAGACAATAGAAAAACAACCTGATGAAGGCCATAGGCTGACACATGTCGTTTTAACTGTAAAGACAATAGAAAAACAACCTGATGAAGGCCACAGGCTGACACATGTCGTTTTAACTGTAAAGACAATAGAAAGACAACCTGATGAAGGCCATAGGCTGACACATGTCGTTTTAACTGTAAAGACAATAGAAAGACAACCTGATGAAGGCCATAGGCTGACACATGTCGTTTTAACTGTAAAGACAATAGAAAAACAACCTGATGAAGGCCATAGGCTGACACATGTCGTTTTTTCCCTACTGTAAAGACAATAGAAAAACAACCTGATGAAGGCCAAGGCTGACACATGTCGTTTTAACTGTAAAGACAATAGAAAAACCACCTGATGAAGGCCATAGGATTACACATGTCGTTTTAACTGTAAAGACAATAGAAAAACAACCTGATGAAGGCCATAGGCTGACACATGTCGTTTTAACTGTAAAGACAATAGAAAAACAACCTGATGAAGGCCATAGGCTGACACATGTCGTTTTAACTGTAAAGACAATAGAAAAACAACCTGATGAAGGCCACAGGCTGACACATGTCGTTTTAACTGTAAAGACAATAGAAAGACAACCTGATGAAGGCCATAGGCTGACACATGTCGTTTTAACTGTAAAGACAATAGAAAGACAACCTGATGAAGGCCATAGGCTGACACATGTCGTTTAAACTATAAAGTCAATTGAAAAACTAAGGGCTGAAACATAGTTTTTTTTATCAACAAAGAAGCTTTTTTTTTTACTTCCTCTGTCCTCCAAGGAAATGTCCTGTTCACTTCCGTAAAGCCAGTAGAGACATTGATTTCTTTAATGTCATCTATTTCCAAGTTTTTTCTGATGCAATAAGATTTCTAACACTGTTACAACAATAGAAGGCAATAAATGGCTACTTGCATCGACAGTCTTAAATTACTTTACTGTTCTGTAGAGCTAAGTGGGGAATCACTTCCTAATTTATAAATACAATTATTAATGCTGTTGTTTCTATGTGGACTAAAGTTACTAATACCTCTAAGTACAACTTAATTGCAGTGATGGAGTGGGCTTCAATAGGCTTCAATAGAATGAGACTGTATTATAGATTACTCCCTAACTACTGTAGACAGGTTACTTCAAACAGAGTGATTACTCCCTAACTACTGTAGACAGGTAACGTGAAACAGAGTGATTACTCCCTAACTACTGTAGACAGGTTACTTCAAACAGAGTGATTACTCCCTAACTACTGTAGACAGGTAACTTGAAACAGAGTGATTACTCCCTAACTACTGTAGACAGGTAACGTGAAACAGAGTGATTACTCCCTAACTACTGTAGACAGGTAACGTGAAACAGAGTGATTACTCCCTAACTACTGTAGACAGGTTACTTCAAACAGAGTGATTACTCCCTAACTACTGTAGACAGGTTACTTCAAACAGAGTGATTACTCCCTACTGTAGACAGGTAACATGAAACAGAGTGATTACTCCCTAACGTGAAACAGAGTGATTACTCCCTAACTACTGTAGACAGGATACTGCAAACAGAGTGATTACCCCCTAACTACTGTAGACAGGTAACATGAAACAGAGTGATTACTCCCTAACTACTGTAGACAGGTAACGTGAAACAGAGTGATTACTCCCTAACTACTGTAGACAGGTAACGTGAAACAGAGTGATTACTCCCTAACTACTGTAGACAGGTAACGTGAAACAGAGTGATTACTCCCTACTGTAGACAGGTAACGTGAAACAGAGTGATTACTCCCTACTGTAGACAGGTAACGTGAAACAGAGTGATTACTCCCTACTGTAGACAGGTAACGTGAAACAGAGTGATTACTCCCTAACTACTGTAGACAGGTAACGTGAAACAGAGTGATTACTCCCTACTGTAGACAGGTAACGTGAAACAGAGTGATTACTCCCTACTGTAGACAGGTAACATGAAACAGAGTGATTACTCCCTAACTACTGTAGACAGGTAACGTGAAACAGAGTGATTACTCCCTACTGTAGACAGGTAACGTGAAACAGAGTGATTACTCCCTACTGTAGACAGGTAACATGAAACAGAGTGATTACTCCCTACTGTAGACAGGTAACGTGAAACAGAGTGATTACTCCCTACTGTAGACAGGTAACATGAAACAGAGTGATTACTCCCTAACTACTGTAGACAGGTAACGTGAAACAGAGTGATTACTCCCTAACTACTGTAGACAGGTAATGTGAAACAGAGTGATTACTCCCTACTGTAGACAGGTAACGTGAAACAGAGTGATTACTCCCTACTGTAGACAGGTAACGTGAAACAGAGTGATTACTCCCTAACTACTGTAGACAGGTAACATGAAACAGAGTGATTACTCCCTACTGTAGACAGGTAACGTGAAACAGAGTGATTACTCCCTACTGTAGACAGGTAATGTGAAACAGAGTGATTACCCCCTAACTACTGTAGACAGGTAACGTGAAACAGAGTGATTACTCCCTACTGTAGACAGGTAACGTGAAACAGAGTGATTACTCCCTACTGTAGACAGGTAACGTGAAACAGAGTGATTACTCCCTACTGTAGACAGGTAACATGAAACAGAGTGATTACTCCCTAACTACTGTAGACAGGTAACGTGAAACAGAGTGATTACTCCCTACTGTAGACAGGTAACGTGAAACAGAGTGATTACTCCCTACTGTAGACAGGTAACATGAAACAGAGTGATTACTCCCTAACTACTGTAGACAGGTAACGTGAAACAGAGTGATTACTCCCTACTGTAGACAGGTAACGTGAAACAGAGTGATTACTCCCTACTGTAGACAGGTAACATGAAACAGAGTGATTACTCCCTACTGTAGACAGGTAACATGAAACAGAGTGATTACTCCCTACTGTAGACAGGTAACGTGAAACAGAGTGATTACTCCCTACTGTAGACAGGTAACGTGAAACAGAGTGATTACTCCCTACTGTAGACAGGTAACGTGAAACAGAGTGATTACTCCCTACTGTAGACAGGTAATGTGAAACAGAGTGATTACTCCCTAACTACTGTAGACAGGTAACGTGAAACAGAGTGATTACTCCCTACTGTAGACAGGTAACATGAAACAGAGTGATTACTCCCTACTGTAGACAGGTAACGTGAAACAGAGTGATTACTCCCTACTGTAGACAGGTAACGTGAAACAGAGTGATTACTCCCTACTGTAGACAGGTAACATGAAACAGAGTGATTACTCCCTACTGTAGACAGGTAACGTGAAACAGAGTGATTACTCCCTACTGTAGACAGGTAACATGAAACAGAGTGATTACTCCCTAACTACTGTAGACAGGTAACGTGAAACAGAGTGATTACTCCCTAACTACTGTAGACAGGTAACGTGAAACAGAGTGATTACTCCCTACTGTAGACAGGTAACGTGAAACAGAGTGATTACTCCCTACTGTAGACAGGTAACGTGAAACAGAGTGATTACTCCCTAACTACTGTAGACAGGTAACATGAAACAGAGTGATTACTCCCTACTGTAGACAGGTAACGTGAAACAGAGTGATTACTCCCTACTGTAGACAGGTAATGTGAAACAGAGTGATTACCCCCTAACTACTGTAGACAGGTAACGTGAAACAGAGTGATTACTCCCTACTGTAGACAGGTAATGTGAAACAGAGTGATTACCCCCTAACTACTGTAGACAGGTAACGTGAAACAGAGTGATTACTCCCTACTGTAGACAGGTAATGTGAAACAGAGTGATTACCCCCTAACTACTGTAGACCGGTAACGTGAAACAGAGTGATTACTCCCTACTGTAGACAGGTAACGTGAAACAGAGTGATTACTCCCTACTGTAGACAGGTAACATGAAACAGAGTGATTACTCCCTACTGTAGACAGGTAACGTGAAACAGAGTGATTACTCCCTACTGTAGACAGGTAACGTGAAACAGAGTGATTACTCCCTACTGTAGACAGGTAACATGAAACAGAGTGATTACTCCCTAACTACTGTAGACAGGTAACGTGAAACAGAGTGATTACTCCCTACTGTAGACAGGTAACGTGAAACAGAGTGATTACTCCCTACTGTAGACAGGTAACGTGAAACAGAGTGATTACTCCCTACTGTAGACAGGTAACGTGAAACAGAGTGATTACTCCTAACTACTGTAGACAGGTAACGTGAAACAGAGTGATTACTCCCTACTGTAGACAGGTAATGTGAAACAGAGTGATTACCCCCTAACTACTGTAGACAGGTAACGTGAAACAGAGTGATTACTCCCTACTGTAGACAGGTAACGTGAAACAGAGTGATTACTCCCTAACTACTGTAGACAGGTAACGTGAAACAGAGTGATTACTCCCTACTGTAGACAGGTAACGTGAAACAGAGTGATTACTCCCTACTGTAGACAGGTAACGTGAAACAGAGTGATTACTCCCTACTGTAGACAGGTAACGTGAAACAGAGTGATTACTCCCTACTGTAGACAGGTAACGTGAAACAGAGTGATTACTCCCTACTGTAGACAGGTAACATGAAACAGAGTGATTACTCCAGGTAATGTAACTACTGTAGACAGGTAACCAGAGTGAACTACTGTAGACAGGTAACGTGAAACAGAGTGATTACTCCCTACTGTAGACAGGTAACGTGAAACAGAGTGATTACTCCCTACTGTAGACAGGTAACATGAAACAGAGTGATTACTCCCTACTGTAGACAGGTAACGTGAAACAGAGTGATTACTCCCTACTGTAGACAGGTAACATGAAACAGAGTGATTACTCCCTACTGTAGACAGGTAACGTGAAACAGAGTGATTACTCCCTAACTACTGTAGACAGGTAACGTGAAACAGAGTGATTACTCCCTAACTACTGTAGACAGGTAACGTGAAACAGAGTGATTACTCCCTACTGTAGACAGGTAATGTGAAACAGAGTGATTACCCCCTAACTACTGTAGACCGGTAACGTGAAACAGAGTGATTACTCCCTACTGTAGACAGGTAACGTGAAACAGAGTGATTACTCCCTACTGTAGACAGGTAACATGAAACAGAGTGATTACTCCCTACTGTAGACAGGTAACGTGAAACAGAGTGATTACTCCCTACTGTAGACAGGTAACGTGAAACAGAGTGATTACTCCCTACTGTAGACAGGTAACGTGAAACAGAGTGATTACTCCCTACTGTAGACAGGTAACATGAAACAGAGTGATTACTCCCTAACTACTGTAGACAGGTAACGTGAAACAGAGTGATTACTCCCTACTGTAGACAGGTAACGTGAAACAGAGTGATTACTCCCTAACTACTGTAGACAGGTAACGTGAAACAGAGTGATTACTCCCTAACTACTGTAGACAGGTAACGTGAAACAGAGTGATTACTCCCTACTGTAGACAGGTAACGTGAAACAGAGTGATTACTCCCTACTACAGGTAATGAAACAGGTGATTACTTACAAACAAACAGAGTGATTACTCCCTACTGTAGACAGGTAACATGAAACAGAGTGATTACTCCCTACTGTAGACAGGTAACGTGAAACAGAGTGATTACTCCCTACTGTAGACAGGTAACGTGAAACAGAGTGATTACTCCCTACTGTAGACAGGTAACATGAAACAGAGTGATTACTCCCTAACTACTGTAGACAGGTAACGTGAAACAGAGTGATTACTCCCTACTGTAGACAGGTAACGTGAAACAGAGTGATTACTCCCTACTGTAGACAGGTAACGTGAAACAGAGTGATTACTCCCTACTGTAGACAGGTAACATGAAACAGAGTGATTACTCCCTAACTACTGTAGACAGGTAACGTGAAACAGAGTGATTACTCCCTACTGTAGACAGGTAACGTGAAACAGAGTGATTACTCCCTACTGTAGACAGGTAACATGAAACAGAGTGATTACTCCCTACTGTAGACAGGTAACATGAAACAGAGTGATTACTCCCTACTGTAGACAGGTAACATGAAACAGAGTGATTACTCCCTACTGTAGACAGGTAACGTGAAACAGAGTGATTACTCCCTGTAGACAGGTACTGTAGACAGGACAGGTAACGTGAAACAGAGTGATTACTCCCTAACTACTGTAGACAGGTAACGTGAAACAGAGTGATTACTCCCTACTGTAGACAGGTAATGTGAAACAGAGTGATTACCCCCTAACTACTGTAGACAGGTAACGTGAAACAGAGTGATTACTCCCTACTGTAGACAGGTAACGTGAAACAGAGTGATTACTCCCTACTGTAGACAGGTAACGTGAAACAGAGTGATTACTCCCTACTGTAGACAGGTAACGTGAAACAGAGTGATTACTCCCTACTGTAGACAGGTAACGTGAAACAGAGTGATTACTCCCTACTGTAGACAGGTAACGTGAAACAGAGTGATTACTCCCTACTGTAGACAGGTAACGTGAAACAGAGTGATTACTCCCTACTGTAGACAGGTAACGTGAAACAGAGTGATTACTCCCTACTGTAGACAGGTAACGTGAAACAGAGTGATTACTCCCTAACTACTGTAGACAGGTAACGTGAAACAGAGTGATTACTCCCTAACTACTGTAGACAGGTAACGTGAAACAGAGTGATTACTCCCTACTGTAGACAGGTAACGTGAAACAGAGTGATTACTCCCTACTGTAGACAGGTAACAGTGAAACAGAGTGATTACTCCCTACTGTAGACAGGTAACATGAAACAGAGTGATTACTCCCTAACTACTGTAGACAGGTAACGTGAAACAGAGTGATTACTCCCTACTGTAGACAGGTAACGTGAAACAGAGTGATTACTCCCTACTGTAGACAGGTAACGTGAAACAGAGTGATTACTCCAGAGTAACTACTGTAGACAGGTAACGTGAAACAGAGTGATTACTCCCTACTGTAGACAGGTAACGTGAAACAGAGTGATTACTCCCTACTGTAGACAGGTAACATGAAACAGAGTGATTACTCCTACTGTAGACAGGTAACGTGAAACAGAGTGATTACTCCCTACTGTAGACAGGTAACGTGAAACAGAGTGATTACTCCCTACTGTAGACAGGTAACTGAAACAGAGTGATTACTCCCTACTGTAGACAGGTAACATGAAACAGAGTGATTACTCCCTAACTACTGTAGACAGGTAACGTGAAACAGAGTGATTACTCCCTACTGTAGACAGGTAACGTGAAACAGAGTGATTACTCCCTACTGTAGACAGGTAACATGAAACAGAGTGATTACTCCCTACTGTAGACAGGTAACATGAAACAGAGTGATTACTCCCTACTGTAGACAGGTAACATGAAACAGAGTGATTACTCCAGAGTAACTACTGTAGACAGGTAACGTGAAACAGAGTGATTACTCCCTACTGTAGACAGGTAACGTGAAACAGAGTGATTACTCCTACTGTAGACAGGTAACATGAAACAGAGTGATTACACCCTAACTACTGTAGACAGGTAACGTGAAACAGAGTGATTACTCCCTACTGTAGACAGGTAACGTGAAACAGAGTGATTACTCCCTACTGTAGACAGGTTACTTCAAACAGAGTGATTACTCCCTACTGTAGACAGGTAACATGAAACAGAGTGATTACTCCCTAACTACTGTAGACAGGTAACGTGAAACAGAGTGATTACTCCCTACTGTAGACAGGTAACGTGAAACAGAGTGATTACTCCCTACTGTAGACAGGTAACATGAAACAGAGTGATTACTCCCTACTGTAGACAGGTAACGTGAAACAGAGTGATTACTCCCTACTGTAGACAGGTAACGTGAAACAGAGTGATTACTCCCTAACTACTGTAGACAGGTAACGTGAAACAGAGTGATTACTCCCTACTGTAGACAGGTAACGTGAAACAGAGTGATTACTCCCTAACTACTGTAGACAGGTAACATGAAACAGAGTGATTACTCCCTACTGTAGACAGGTAACGTGAAACAGAGTGATTACTCCCTACTGTAGACAGGTAACGTGAAACAGAGTGATTACTCCCTACTGTAGACAGGTATTACTCCCTACTGTAGAAACAGAGGAGTGATTACTCCCTACTGTAGACAGGTAACTTGAAACAGAGTGATTACTCCCTACTGTAGACAGGTAACATGAAACAGAGTGATTACTCCCTACTGTAGACAGGTAACATGTGAAACAGAGTGATTACTCCCTACTGTAGACAGGTAACGTGAAACAGAGTGATTACTCCCTACTGTAGACAGGTAACGTGAAACAGAGTGATTACTCCCTAACTACTGTAGACAGGTAACGTGAAACAGAGTGATTACTCCCTACTGTAGACAGGTAACGTGAAACAGAGTGATTACTCCCTACTGTAGACAGGTAATGTGAAACAGAGTGATTACCCCCTAACTACTGTAGACAGGTAACGTGAAACAGAGTGATTACTCCCTACTGTAGACAGGTAATGTGAAACAGAGTGATTACCCCCTAACTACTGTAGACAGGTAACGTGAAACAGAGTGATTACTCCCTACTGTAGACAGGTAATGTGAAACAGAGTGATTACCCCCTAACTACTGTAGACAGGTAACGTGAAACAGAGTGATTACTCCCTACTGTAGACAGGTAACGTGAAACAGAGTGATTACTCCCTACTGTAGACAGGTAACGTGAAACAGAGTGATTACTCCCTACTGTAGACAGGTAACATGAAACAGAGTGATTACTCCCTACTGTAGACAGGTAACGTGAAACAGAGTGATTACTCCCTACTGTAGACAGGTAACATGAAACAGAGTGATTACTCCCTAACTACTGTAGACAGGTAACGTGAAACAGAGTGATTACTCCCTACTGTAGACAGGTAACGTGAAACAGAGTGATTACTCCCTACTGTAGACAGGTAACATGAAACAGAGTGATTACTCCCTACTGTAGACAGGTAACGTGAAACAGAGTGATTACTCCCTACTGTAGACAGGTAACGTGAAACAGAGTGATTACTCCCTAACTACTGTAGACAGGTAACGTGAAACAGAGTGATTACTCCCTACTGTAGACAGGTAACGTGAAACAGAGTGATTACTCCCTACTGTAGACAGGTAACATGAAACAGAGTGATTACTCCCTAACTACTGTAGACAGGATACTAGAAACAGAGTGATTACTCCCTACTGTAGACAGGTAACATGAAACAGAGTGATTACACCCTAACTACTGTAGACAGGTAACGTGAAACAGAGTGATTACTCCCTACTGTAGACAGGTAACGTGAAACAGAGGGATTACTCCCTACTGTAGACAGGTTACTTCAAACAGAGTGATTACTCCCTACTGTAGACAGGTAACATGAAACAGAGTGATTACTCCCTAACTACTGTAGACAGGTAACGTGAAACAGAGTGATTACTCCCTACTGTAGACAGGTAACGTGAAACAGAGTGATTACTCCCTACTGTAGACAGGTAACATGAAACAGAGTGATTACTCCCTACTGTAGACAGGTAACGTGAAACAGAGTGATTACTCCCTACTGTAGACAGGTAATGTGAAACAGAGTGATTACTCCCTAACTACTGTAGACAGGTAACGTGAAACAGAGTGATTACTCCCTACTGTAGACAGGTAACGTGAAACAGAGTGATTACTCCCTACTGTAGACAGGTAACGTGAAACAGAGTGATTACTCCCTACTGTAGACAGGTAACATGAAACAGAGTGATTACTCCCTAACTACTGTAGACAGGTAACGTGAAACAGAGTGATTACTCCCTACTGTAGACAGGTAACATGAAACAGAGTGATTACTCCCTAACTACTGTAGACAGGTAACGTGAAACAGAGTGATTACTCCCTACTGTAGACAGGTAACGTGAAACAGAGTGATTACTCCCTACTGTAGACAGGTAACATGAAACAGAGTGATTACTCCCTAACTACTGTAGACAGGTAACGTGAAACAGAGTGATTACTCCCTACTGTAGACAGGTAACGTGAAACAGAGTGATTACTCCCTACTGTAGACAGGTTACTTCAAACAGAGTGAATACTCCCTACTGTAGACAGGTAACATGAAACAGAGTGATTACTCCCTAACTACTGTAGACAGGTAACGTGAAACAGAGTGATTACTCCCTACTGTAGACAGGTAACGTGAAACAGAGTGATTACTCCCTAACTACTGTAGACAGGTAACATGAAACAGAGTGATTACTCCCTACTGTAGACAGGTAACGTGAAACAGAGTGATTACTCCCTACTGTAGACAGGTAACGTGAAACAGAGTGATTACTCCCTAACTACTGTAGACAGGTAACGTGAAACAGAGTGATTACTCCCTACTGTAGACAGGTAACGTGAAACAGAGTGATTACTCCCTACTGTAGACAGGTAACATGAAACAGAGTGATTACTCCCTAACTACTGTAGACAGGATACTAGAAACAGAGTGATTACTCCCTACTGTAGACAGGTAACATGAAACAGAGTGATTACACCCTAACTACTGTAGACAGGTAACGTGAAACAGAGTGATTACTCCCTACTGTAGACAGGTAACGTGAAACAGAGGGATTACTCCCTACTGTAGACAGGTTACTTCAAACAGAGTGATTACTCCCTACTGTAGACAGGTAACATGAAACAGAGTGATTACTCCCTAACTACTGTAGACAGGTAACGTGAAACAGAGTGATTACTCCCTACTGTAGACAGGTAACGTGAAACAGAGTGATTACTCCCTACTGTAGACAGGTAACGTGAAACAGAGTGATTACTCCCTAACTACTGTAGACAGGTAACGTGAAACAGAGTGATTACTCCCTACTGTAGACAGGTAACATGAAACAGAGTGATTACTCCCTAACTACTGTAGACAGGTAACGTGAAACAGAGTGATTACTCCCTACTGTAGACAGGTAACGTGAAACAGAGTGATTACTCCCTACTGTAGACAGGTAACATGAAACAGAGTGATTACTCCCTACTGTAGACAGGTAACATGAAACAGAGTGATTACTCCCTACTGTAGACAGGTAACGTGAAACAGAGTGATTACTCCCTACTGTAGACAGGTAACGTGAAACAGAGTGATTACTCCCTACTGTAGACAGGTAACGTGAAACAGAGTGATTACTCCCTACTGTAGACAGGTAACGTGAAACAGAGTGATTACTCCCTACTGTAGACAGGTAATGTGAAACAGAGTGATTACCCCCTAACTACTGTAGACAGGTAACGTGAAACAGAGTGATTACTCCCTACTGTAGACAGGTAATGTGAAACAGAGTGATTACCCCCTAACTACTGTAGACAGGTAACGTGAAACAGAGTGATTACTTCCTACTGTAGACAGGTAATGTGAAACAGAGTGATTACCCCCTAACTACTGTAGACCGGTAACGTGAAACAGAGTGATTACTCCCTACTGTAGACAGGTAACGTGAAACAGAGTGATTACTCCCTAACTACTGTAGACAGGTAACGTGAAACAGAGTGATTACTCCCTACTGTAGACAGGTAACATGAAACAGAGTGATTACTCCCTACTGTAGACAGGTTACTTCAAACAGAGTGAATACTCCCTACTGTAGACAGGTAACATGAAACAGAGTGATTACTCCCTAACTACTGTAGACAGGTAACGTGAAACAGAGTGATTACTCCCTACTGTAGACAGGTAACGTGAAACAGAGTGATTACTCCCTACTGTAGACAGGTAACATGAAACAGAGTGATTACTCCCTACTGTAGACAGGTAACGTGAAACAGAGTGATTACTCCCTACTGTAGACAGGTAACGTGAAACAGAGTGATTACTCCCTAACTACTGTAGACAGGTAACGTGAAACAGAGTGATTACTCCCTACTGTAGACAGGTAACGTGAAACAGAGTGATTACTCCCTACTGTAGACAGGTAACATGAAACAGAGTGATTACTCCCTACTGTAGACAGGTAACGTGAAACAGAGTGATTACTCCCTACTGTAGACAGGTAACATGAAACAGAGTGATTACACCCTAACTACTGTAGACAGGTAACGTGAAACAGAGTGATTACTCCCTACTGTAGACAGGTAACGTGAAACAGAGGGATTACTCCCTACTGTAGACAGGTTACTTCAAACAGAGTGATTACTCCCTACTGTAGACAGGTAACATGAAACAGAGTGATTACTCCCTAACTACTGTAGACAGGTAACGTGAAACAGAGTGATTACTCCCTACTGTAGACAGGTAACGTGAAACAGAGTGATTACTCCCTACTGTAGACAGGTAACATGAAACAGAGTGATTACTCCCTACTGTAGACAGGTAACGTGAAACAGAGTGATTACTCCCTACTGTAGACAGGTAATGTGAAACAGAGTGATTACTCCCTAACTACTGTAGACAGGTAATGTGAAACAGAGTGATTACTCCCTACTGTAGACAGGTAACGTGAAACAGAGTGATTACTCCCTACTGTAGACAGGTAACGTGAAACAGAGTGATTACTCCCTACTGTAGACAGGTAACGTGAAACAGAGTGATTACTCCCTACTGTAGACAGGTAACGTGAAACAGAGTGATTACTCCCTACTGTAGACAGGTAACGTGAAACAGAGTGATTACTCCCTAACTAATGTGCAGACAGGTAGACAGGTAACGTGAAACAGAGTGATTACTCCCTACTGTAGACAGGTAATGTGAAACAGAGTGATTACCCCCTAACTACTGTAGACAGGTAACGTGAAACAGAGTGATTACTCCTACTGTAGACAGGTAATGTGAAACAGAGTGATTACCCCCTAACTACTGTAGACAGGTAACGTGAAACAGAGTGATTACTCCCTACTGTAGACAGGTAACGTGAAACAGAGTGATTACTCCCTAACTACTGTAGACAGGTAACGTGAAACAGAGTGATTACTCCCTACTGTAGACAGGTAACATGAAACAGAGTGATTACTCCCTACTGTAGACAGGTAACATGAAACAGAGTGATTACTCCCTACTGTAGACAGGTAACATGAAACAGAGTGATTACTCCCTACTGTAGACAGGTAACGTGAAACAGAGTGATTACTCCCTACTGTAGACAGGTAACGTGAAACAGAGTGATTACTCCCTACTGTAGACAGGTAACATGAAACAGAGTGATTACTCCCTACTGTAGACAGGTAACGTGAAACAGAGTGATTACTCCCTACTGTAGACAGGTAACGTGAAACAGAGTGATTACTCCCTACTGTAGACAGGTAACATGAAACAGAGTGATTACTCCCTAACTACTGTAGACAGGTAACGTGAAACAGAGTGATTACTCCCTACTGTAGACAGGTAACGTGAAACAGAGTGATTACTCCCTACTGTAGACAGGTAACATGAAACAGAGTGATTACTCCCTACTGTAGACAGGTAACGTGAAACAGAGTGATTACTCCCTACTGTAGACAGGTAACGTGAAACAGAGTGATTACTCCCTACTGTAGACAGGTAACGTGAAACAGAGTGATTACTCCCTAACTACTGTAGACAGGTAACATGAAACAGAGTGATTACGCCCTACTGTAGACAGGTAACGTGAAACAGAGTGATTACTCCCTAACTACTGTAGACAGGTAACGTGAAACAGAGTGATTACTCCCTAACTACTGTAGACAGGTAACGTGAAACAGAGTGATTACTCCCTACTGTAGACAGGTAACGTGAAACAGAGTGATTACTCCCTAACTACTGTAGACAGGTAACGTGAAACAGAGTGATTACTCCCTACTGTAGACAGGTAACATGAAACAGAGATAATTTGTCTATCAGGAACAGGGACATTAACTAAACAACAAGGTAATACGTATTTTTTTATTTTATGTGAGTGATTATCAACCTTTTGAACATATAGAGAGCATTACTTCTGTCACCCGGAACCTCCCTATTTTACTATATCACTGGTAACCATATCATATCAACCTCCCTATTGGTAACCATATCATATCAACCTCCCTATTGGTAACCATATCATATCAACCTCCCTATTGGTAACCATATCATATCAACCTCCCTATTGGTAACCATATCATATCAACCTCCCTATTTCACTACATCACTGGTAACCATATCATATCAACCTCCCTATTGGTAACCATATCATATCAACCTACCTATTGGTAACCATATCATATCAACCTCCCTATTTTACTACATCACTGGTAACCATATCATATCAACCTACCTATTGGTAACCATATCATATCAACCTCCCTATTGGTAACCATATCATATCAACCTCCCTATTGGTAACCATATCATATCAACCTACCTATTGGTAACCATATCATATCAACCTCCCTATTGGTAACCATATCATATCAACCTCCCTATTGGTAACCATATCATATCAACCTCCCTATTGGTAACCATATCATATCAACCTACCTATTGGTAACCATATCATATCAACCTACCTATTGGTAACCATATCATATCAACCTCCCTATTGGTAACCATATCATATCAACCTCCCTATTGGTAACCATATCATATCAACCTCCCTATTTTACTACATCACTGGTAACCATATCATATCAACCTCCCTATTTCACTACATCACTGGTAACCATATCATATCAACCTACCTATTGGTAACCATATCATATCAACCTCCCTATTTTACTACATCACTGGTAACCATATCATATCAACCTCCCTATTTTACTACATCACTGGTAACCATATCATATCAACCTCCCTATTGGTAACCATATCATATCAACCTCCCTATTTTACTACATCACTGGTAACCATATCATATCAACCTCCCTATTGGTAACCATATCATATCAACCTCCCTATTGGTAGCCATATCATATCAACCTCCCTATTGGTAACCATATCATATCAACCTCCCTATTTTACTACATCACTGGTAGCCATATCATATCAACCTCCCTATTGGTAACCATATCATATCAACCTCCCTATTTTACTGCATCACTGGTAACCATATCATATCAACCTCCCTATTTCACTACATCACTGGTAACCATATCATATCAACCTCCCTATTTTACTACATCACTGGTAACCATATCATATCAACCTCCCTATTGGTAACCATATCATATCAACCTCCCTATTGGTAACCATATCATATCAACCTCCCTATTGGTAGCCATATCATATCAACCTCCCTATTGGTAACCATATCATATCAACCTCCCTATTGGTAGCCATATCATATCAACCTCCCTATTGGTAACCATATCATATCAACCTCCCTATTGGTAGCCATATCATATCAACCTCCCTATTGGTAACCATATCATATCAACCTCCCTATTGGTAGCCATATCATATCAACCTCCCTATTGGTAACCATATCATATCAACCTCCCTATTGGTAACCATATCATATTAACCTCCCTATTTTACTACATCACTGGTAACCATATCATATCAACCTCACTATTGGTAACCATATCATATCAACCTCCCTATTGGTAACCATATCATATCAACCTCCCTATTGGTAACCATATCATATCAACCTCCCTATTGGTAACCATATCATATCAACCTCCCTATTGGTAACCATATCATATTAACCTCCCTATTTTACTACATCACTGGTAACCATATCATATCAACCTCCCTATTGGTAACCATATCATATCAACCTCCCTATTGGTAACCATATCATATCAACCTCCCTATTGGTAACCATATCATATCAACCTCCCTATTTTACTACATCACTGGTAACCATATCATATCAACCTCCCTATTGGTAACCATATCATATCAACCTCCCTATTGGTAACCATATCATATCAACCTCCCTATTGGTAACCATATCATATCAACCTCCCTATTGGTAACCATATCATATCAACCTCCCTATTTTACTGCATCACTGGTAACCATATCATATCAACCTCCCTATTGGTAGCCATATCATATCAACCTCCCTATTGGTAACCATATCATATCAACCTCCCTATTGGTAACCATATCATATTAACCTCCCTATTTTACTACATCACTGGTAACCATATCATATCAACCTCCCTATTGGTAACCATATCATATCAACCTCCCTATTGGTAACCATATCATATCAACCTCCCTATTGGTAACCATATCATATCAACCTCCCTATTGGTAACCATATCATATCAACCTCCCTATTGGTAACCATATCATATCAACCTCCCTATTGGTAACCATATCATATCAACCTCCCTATTTTACTACATCACTGGTAACCATATCATATCAACCTCCCTATTGGTAACCATATCATATCAACCTCCCTATTTCACTACATCACTGGTAACCATATCATATCAACCTCCCTATTGGTAACCATATCATATCAACCTCCCTATTGGTAACCATATCATATCAACCTCCCTATTGGTAACCATATCATATCAACCTCCCTATTGGTAACCATATCATATCAACCTCCCTATTTCACTACATCACTGGTAACCATATCATATCAACCTCCCTATTTCACTACATCACTGGTAACCATATCATATCAATACCTATTTATATGTTCACTAATTACAGTAGTAACATACCTGTGTGTCTATATGTTCACTAATTACAGTAGTAACATACCTGTCTGTCTATATGCTCACTAATTACAGTAGTAACATACCTGTGTGTCTGTATGTTCACTAATTACAGTAGTAACATACCTGTCTGTATGCTCACTAATTACAGTAGTAACATACCTGTCTATATGTTCACTAATTACAGTAGTAACATACCTGTCTGTATGTTCACTAAGTGCAGTAGTAACATACCTGTCTGTATGTTCACTAATTACAGTAGTAACATACCTGTGTGTCTATATGCTCACTAAGTACAGTAGTATATTATACTATATATATTCACTAATTACAGTAGTAACATATCTGTCTGTATGTTCACTAATTACAGTAGTAACATACCTGTGTGTCTGTGTGTTCACTAATTACAGTAGTAACATACCTGTGTGTCTATGTGCTCACTAATTACAGTAGTAACATACCTGTGTGTCTGTGTGTTCACTAATTACAGTAGTAACATACCTGTGTGTCTGGTTGCTCACTAATTACAGTAGTAACATACCTGTCTTTATGTTCACTAATTACAGTAGTAACATACCTGTGTGTCTATGTGCTCACTAATTACAGTAGTAACATACCTGTGTGTCTGTGTGTTCACTAATTACAGTAGTAACATACCTGTGTGTCTATGTGCTCACTAATTACAGTAGTAACACACCTGTGTGTCTGTATGCTCAGTAATTACAGTAGTAACATACCTGTGTGTCTATGTGCTCACTAATTACAGTAGTAACATACCTGTGTGTCTGTATGTTCACTAATTACAGTAGTAACACACCTGTGTGTCTGTATGCTCAGTAATTACAGTAGTAACATACCTGTGTGTCTGTGTGTTCACTAATTACAGTAGTAACATACCTGTGTGTCTGTGTGTTCACTAATTACAGTAGTAACATACCTGTGTGTCTATATATTCACTAATTACAGTAGTAACATACCTATGTGTCTGTATGTTCACTAATTACAGTAGTAACATACCTGTGTGTCTGTGTGTTCACTAATTACAGTAGTAACATACCTGCGTGTCTATGTGTTCACTAATTACAGTAGTAACATACCTGTGTGTCTGTATGTTCACTAATTACAGTAGTAACATACCTGTCTGTATGTTCACTAATTACAGTAGTAACATACCTGCTTGTCTATGTGTTCACTAATTACAGTAGTAACATACCTGTCTGTATGTTCACTAATTACAGTAGTAACATACCTGCGTGTCTATGTGTTCACTAATTACAGTAGTAACATACCTGTGTGCCTGTATGTTCACTAATTACAGTAGTAACATACCTGTCTGTATGCTCACTAAGTACAGTAGTAACATACCTGTCTGTATGTTCACTAATTACAGTAGTAACATACCTGTCTATATGTTCACTAATTACAGTAGTAACATACCTGTCTATATGTTCACTAATTACAGTAGTAACATACCTGTCTGTATGTTCACTAATTACAGTAGTAACATACCTGTCTGTATGTTCACTAATTACAGTAGTAACATACCTGTGTGTCTGTGTGTTCACTAATTACAGTAGTAACATACCTGTCTGTATGTTCACTAATTACAGTAGTAACATACCTGTGTGTCTGTGTGTTCACTAATTACAGTAGTAACATACCTGTGTGTCTGTATGTTCACTAATTACAGTAGTAACATACCTATGTGTCTGTATGTTCACTAATTACAGTAGTAACATACCTATGTGTCTGTATGTTCACTAATTACAGTAGTAACATACCTGTGTGTCTGTGTGTTCACTAATTACAGTAGTAACATACCTGTGTGTCTATATATTCACTAATTACAGTAGTAACATACCTGTGTGTCTGTATGCTCACTAATTACAGTAGTAACATACCTGTCTGTATGCTCAGTAATTACAGTAGTAACATACCTGTGTGTCTATATGTTCACTAATTACAGTAGTAACATACCTGTGTGTCTATATGCTCACTAATTACAGTAGTAACATACCTGTCTGTATGCTCAATAATTACAGTAGTAACATACCTGTGTGTCTATATGTTCACTAATTACAGTAGTAACATACCTGTGTGTCTATATGCTCACTAATTACAGTAGTAACATACCTGTGTGTCTATATGATCACTAATTACAGTAGTAACATACCTGTGTGTCTATATGCTCACTAATTACAGTAGTAACATACCTGTGTGTATGTTCACTAATTACAGTAGTAACATACCAGTCTGTATGCTCAGTAATTACAGTAGTAACATACCTGTGTGTCTGTATGTTCACTAATTACAGTAGTAACATGCCTGTGTGTCTATATGCTCACTAATTACAGTAGTAACATACCTGTGTATGTAGATTGAATGTGGGTTGGTAAAGTTCTAGCTGCCTGAGGCTCAGTAATTACAGTAGTAACATACCTTTTTGTCTGTGTGTAGGTTGACTGTAGGTTGGTAAGTTTCTAGCTGCCTGAGGCTCAGTAAGCCTTCTGTTATGTACTGTAATTATCATTATCTGGCACAACTCACACTACAGCGCTGTCACAAAGAATTCCTGGGTCAGCGTCCCAAATGGGCCCCCTATTCCTTATACAGTGCACTACAATTTACCCAGAGCCCTAGGATAGGGCCCTGGTCTAAAGTAGTGCACTATATAGGGTATAGGGTGCCATTTGGGACTGAACACTTCAAAAGTCTTCTATAAAAAGAGTGTGACTAAGACACAAAGAACGATGTTGCTATTTAGAGATAAAGGACGGATCTAGAGGAATCCATCAATAGCAGACCGTTTATTTTGTCTCCAATATTTTAGTCTCTCTGTTTTCCACTGTCGTTGACGAGCACGATTAGTTCTAAGTCTAGGAGAATGCAGAAGTCCTACCAGTATGCAAATGTTGTTGCCTGCATTCACAAAATAGTTACCGCTTCTCCTTGACGATAAGATGAGCAAAAGTACCTAGGAGATTCTAACCAAGGATGTGAACTAACGTAAATCTATTTTCTATTCAGAAGTTAGACCAGTCGCCGGAGCAGCTCGGTCTGCAGCAGACGTAGGGGTGAAGTGCCTTGCTAGAGGGCATAACGTTAGGAGAAGGCATCTAAGATACTAATGCCAGATGTAGGGGTGAAGTGCCTTGCTAGAGGGCATAACGTTAGGAGACGGCATCTAAGATACTAATGCCAGATGTAGGGGTGAAGTACCTTGCTAGAGGGAATAACGTTAGGAGACGGCATCTAAGATACTAATACCAGATGTAGGGGTGAAGTGCCTTGCTAGAGGGCATAACGAACGGAGACGGCATCTAAGATACTAATACCAGATGTAGGGGTGAAGTGCCTTGCTAGAGGGCATAACGTTAGGAGACGGCATCTAAGATACTAATACCAGATGTAGGGGTGAGGTGCCTTGCTAGAGGGCATAACGTTAGGAGACGGCATCTAAGATACTAATACCAGACATAGGGGTGAGGTGCCTTGCTAGAGGGCATAACGTTAGGAGAAGGCATCTAAGATACTAATACCAGATGTAGGGGTGAAGTGCCTTGCTAGAGGGCATAACGTTAGGAGACGGCATCTAAGATACTAATACCAGATGTAGGGGTGAAGTGCCTTGCTAGAGGGCATAATGTTAGGAGACGGCATCTAAGATACTAATACCAGATGTAGGGGTGAAGTGCCTTGCTAGAGGGCATAACGTTAGGAGAAGGCATCTAAGATACTAATGCCAGCAAGCAACCATTTTTTATACTGATAAACAAATGACAGAGACAACAGTCATTATACTGTTAACAAGACAGAGATAACAGACAAACAGTCATTATACTGTTAACAAGACAGAGACAACAGTCATTATACTGTTAACAAGACAGAGACAACAGACAAACAGTCATTATACTGTTAACAAGACAGAGACAACAGTCATTATACTGTTAACAAGACAGAGACAACAGACTAACAGTCATTATACTGTTAACAAGACAGAGACAACAGACTAACAGTCATTATACTGTTAACAAGACAGAGACAACAGACTAACAGTCATTATACTGTTAACAAGACAGAGACAACAGACTAACAGTCATTATACTGTTAACAAGACAGAGACAACAGTCATTATACTGTTAACAAGACAGAGACAACAGTCATTATACTGTTAACAAGACAGAGACAACAGACTAACAGTCATTATACTGTTAACAAGACAGAGACAACAGTCATTATACTGTTAACAAGACAGAGATAACAGACTAACAGTCATTATACTGTTAACAAGACAGAGACAACAGACAAACAGTCATTATACTGTTAACAAGACAGAGACAACAGTCATTATACTGTTAACAAGACAGAGACAACAGACTAACAGTCATTATACTGTTAACAAGACAGAGACAACAGACAAACAGTCATTATACTGTTAACAAGACAGAGACAACAGACTAACAGTCATTATACTGTTAACAAGACAGAGACAACAGACTAACAGTCATTATACTGTTAACAAGACAGAGACAACAGACTAACAGTCATTATACTGTTAACAAGACAGAGACAACAGTCATTATACTGTTAACAAGACAGAGACAACAGTCATTATACTGTTAACAAGACAGAGACAACAGACTAACAGTCATTATACTGTTAACAAGACAGAGACAACAGTCATTATACTGTTAACAAGACAGAGATAACAGACTAACAGTCATTATACTGTTAACAAGACAGAGACAACAGACAAACAGTCATTATACTGTTAACAAGACAGAGACAACAGTCATTATACTGTTAACAAGACAGAGACAACAGACTAACAGTCATTATACTGTTAACAAGACAGAGACAACAGACAAACAGTCATTATACTGTTAACAAGACAGAGACAACAGACTAACAGTCATTATACTGTTAACAAGACAGAGACAACAGACTAACAGTCATTATACTGTTAACAAGACAGAGACAACAGACTAACAGTCATTATACTGTTAACAAGACAGAGACTAACAGTCATTATACTGTTAACAAGACAGAGACAACAGTCATTATACTGTTAACAAGACAGAGACAACAGACTAACAGTCATTATACTGTTAACAAGACAGAGACAACAGTCATTATACTGTTAACAAGACAGAGACAACAGACTAACAGTCATTATACTGTTAACAAGACAGAGACAACAGACTAACAGTCATTATACTGTTAACAAGACAGAGACAACAGTCATTATACTGTTAACAAGACAGAGACAACAGTCATTATACTGTTAACAAGACAGAGACAACAGACTAACAGTCATTATACTGTTAACAAGACAGAGACAACAGACTAACAGTCATTATACTGTTAACAAGACAGAGACAACAGTCATTATACTGTTAACAAGACAGAGACAACAGTCATTATACTGTTAACAAGACAGAGACAACAGTCATTATACTGTTAACAAGACAGAGACAACAGACTAACAGTCATTATACTGTTAACAAGACAGAGACAACAGACTAACAGTCATTATACTGTTAACAAGACAGAGACAACAGACTAACAGTCATTATACTGTTAACAAGACAGAGACAACAGACTAACAGTCATTATACTGTTAACAAGACAGACAACAGACTAACAGTCATTATACTGTTAACAAGACAGACAACAGACTAACAGTCATTATACTGTTAACAAGACAGAGACAACAGACTAACAGTCATTATACTGTTAACAAGACAGAGACAACAGACTAACAGTCATTATACTGTTAACAAGACAGAGACAACAGACTAACAGTCATTATACTGTTAACAAGACAGAGACAACAGACTAACAGTCATTATACTGTTAACAAGACAGAGACAACAGTCATTATACTGTTAACAAGACAGAGACAACAGACTAACAGTCATTATACTGTTAACAAGACAGAGACAACAGTCATTATACTGTTAACAAGACAGAGACAACAGACTAACAGTCATTATACTGTTAACAAGACAGACAACAGACTAACAGTCATTATACTGTTAACAAGACAGAGACAACAGACTAACAGTCATTATACTGTTAACAAGACAGACTAACAGTCATTATACTGTTAACAAGACAGAGACAACAGACTAACAGTCATTATACTGTTAACAAGACAGAGACAACAGACTAACAGTCATTATACTGTTAACAAGACAGAGACAACAGACTAACAGTCATTATACTGTTAACAAGACAGAGACAACAGACTAACAGTCATTATACTGTTAACAAGACAGACAACAGACTAACAGTCATTATACTGTTAACAAGACAGAGACAACAGTCATTATACTGTTAACAAGACAGAGACAACAGACTAACAGTCATTATACTGTTAACAAGACAGACAACAGACTAACAGTCATTATACTGTTAACAAGACAGAGACAACAGTCATTATACTGTTAACAAGACAGACAACAGACTAACAGTCATTATACTGTTAACAAGACAGAGACAACAGACTAACAGTCATTATACTGTTAACAAGACAGACAACAGTCATTATACTGTTAACAAGACAGAGACAACAGACTAAAATAATCTCCCAGAATGCTAGATAGATTGTTTATGTCTTGAATACTTCATTTTGCTTCCGCTCCTCTTCTCTGAAATAATGCTGTCGTTAGGGTCTGACCTGTGTCTGATTTCAGAGAACTCCAGGCATGCTGGAAATAAATGAGAGGGCTTTTTGTTCCTCTGTGCCATTATTTTGGAGTGTTTCACTATGAGATCTCTGCCATAATGACACCTCATAGCAGGCTTGGTATCAGACACTGAGATCTCTGCCACAATAACACCTCATAGGAGGCTTGGTAATAGAAGTGTCTCATCAGACACTATGAGATCTCTGACACTATGAGATCTCTGCCACAATAACACCTCATAGCAGGGCTTGGTAATAGAAGTGTCTCATCAGACACTATGAGATCTCTGCCACAATAACACCTCATAGCAGGGCTTGGTAACAGAAGTGTCTCATCAGACACTCTCTGCCATGAGATCTTGGTAACTGCCACAATAACACCCTCATAGCAGGGCTTGGTAATAGAAGTGTCTCATCAGACACTATGAGATCTCTGCCACAATAACACCTCATAGCAGGGCTTGGTAATAGAAGTGTCTCATCAGACACTATGAGATCTCTGCCACAATAACACCTCATAGCAGGGCTTGGTAATAGAAGTGTCTCATCAGACACTATGAGATCTCTGCTACAATAACACCTCATAGCAGGGCTTGGTAATATAAGTGTCTCATCAGACACTATGAGATCTCTGCTACAATAACACCTCATAGCAGGGCTTGGTAATAGAAGTGTCTCATCAGACACTATGAGTTCTCTGCTACAATAACACCTCATAGCAGGGCTTGGTAATAGAAGTGTCTCATCAGACACTATGAGATATCTGCCACAATAACACGTCATAGCAGGGCTTGGTAATAGAAGTGTCTCATCAGACACTATGAGATCTCTGCCACAATAACACCTCATAGCAGGGCTTGGTAATAGAAGTGTCTCATCAGACACTATGAGATCTCTGCCACAATAACACCTCATAGCAGGGCTTGGTAATAGAAGTGTCTCATCAGACACTATGAGATCTCTGCTACAATGACACCTCATAGCAGGGCTTGGTAATAGAAGTATCTCATCAGACACTATGAGATCTCTGCCACAATAACACCTCATAGCAGGGCTTGGTAATAGAAGTGTCTCATCAGACACTATGAGATCTCTGCTACAATGACACCTCATAGCAGGCTTGGTAATAGAAGTATCTCATCAGACACTATGAGTTCTCTGCCACAATAACACCTCATAGCAGGGCTTGGTAATAGAAGTGTCTGATCAGACACTATGAGATCTCTGCTACAATGACAGCTCATAGCAGGCTTGGTAATAGAAGTGTCTCATCAGACACTATGAGATCTCTGCTACAATAACACCTCATAGCAGGCTTGGTAATAGAAGTGTCTAATCAGATTTCACCGGTCCTGACTAGAAATCTAGACTATAATTATTATTATTTTACCTTTATTTAACTAGGCAAGTCAGTTAAGAATAAATTATTATTTACAGTGACGGCCTAGGATCAGTGGATTAACTGCCTTGTTCAGGGGCAGAACGACAGATTTTTTTACCTTGTCAGCTCAGGGAGTCGATCTAGCAACCTTTCAGTTACTAGTTCAACACTCTAACCACTAGACTACCCTGCCACCCCTCCACTCTAACCACTAGGCTACCCTGCCGCCCCTCCACTCTAACCACTAGGCTACCCTGCAGCCCCTACACTCTAACCACTAGGCTACCCTGCCGCCCCCACTCCCACTCCCTAACCCACTCTAACCACTGGCTACCCCCCCACTCTAACCACTAGGCTACCCTGCCGCCCCCACTCTAACCACTAGGCTACCCTGCCGCCCCTCCACTCTAACCACTAGGCTACCCTGCCACCCTCCACTCTAACCACTAGGCTACCCTGCCGCCCCTACACTCTAACCACTAGGCTACCCTGCCGCCCCTCCACTCTAACCACTAGGCTACCCTGCCACCCCTCCACTCTAACCACTAGGCTACCCTGCCGCCCCCACTCTAACCACTAGGCTACCCTGCATAGCCCCTCCACTCTAACCACTAGGCTACCCTGCCGCCCCTCCACTCTAAACACTAGGCTACCCTGCCATACACTCTAACCACTAGGCTACCCTAACCGCCCTCCACTCTAACCACTAGGCTACCCTGCCCCCTCTACACTCTAACCACTAGGCTACCCTGCCTCCCCTACACTCTAACCACTAGGCTACCCTGCCGCCCTCCACTCTAAACACTAGGCTACCCTGCCGCCCCTCCACTCTAAACACTAGGCTACCCTGCCACCCTCCACTCTAACCACTAGGCTACCCTGCCGCCCTCCACTCTAACCACTAGGCTACCCTGCCGCCCCTCCACTCTAACCACTAGGCTACCCTGCCGCCCTCCACTCTAACCACTAGGCTACCCTGCCGCCCTCCACTCTAACCACTAGGCTACCCTGCCACCCCTCCACTCTAACCACTAGGCTACCCTGCCGCCCCTACACTCTAACCACTAGGCTACCCTGCCGCCCCTACACTCTAACCACTAGGCTACCCTGCCGCCCCTACACTCTAAACACTAGGCTACCCTGCCACCCCTCCACTCTAACCACTAGGCTACCCTGCCGCCCCTTACTCTAACCACTAGGCTACCCTGCCACCCTCCACTCTAACCACTAGGCTACCCTGCCGCCCCTCCACTCTAACCACTAGGCTACCCTGCCACCCCCACTCTAACCACTAGGCTACCCTGCCGTCCCTCAACTCTAACCACTAGGCTACCCTGCCGCCCCTCCACTCTAACCACAGGCTACCCTGCCACCCCTACACTCTAACCACTAGGCTACCCTGCCACCCCTCCACTCTAACCACTAGGCTACCCTGCCGCCCCCACTCTAACCACTAGGCTACCCTGCCGTCCCTCCACTCTAACCACTAGGCTACCCTGCCGCCCCTCCACTCTAACCACTAGGCTACCCTGCCGTCCCTCCACTCTAACCACTAGGCTACCCTGCCAGCCCCTCCACTCTAACCACTAGGCTACCCTGCCGCCCTCCACTCTAACCACTAGGCTACCCTGCCGCCCCTCCACTCTAACCACTAGGCTACCCTGCCGCCCCTCCACTCTAACCACTAGGCTACCCTGCCGTCCCTCCACTCTAACCACTAGGCTACCCTGCCGCCCCTCCACTCTAACCACTAGGCTACCCTGCCGCCCTCCACTCTAACCACTAGGCTACCCTGCCGTCCCTCCACTCAAACCACTAGGCTACCCTGCCGCCCTCCACTCTAACCACTAGGCTACCCTGCCGCCCCTCCACTCTAACCACTAGGCTACCCTGCCGCCCCTCCACTCTAACCACTAGGCTACCCTGCCGCCCCTCCACTCTAACCACTAGGCTACCCTGCCGCCCCTCCACTCTAACCACTAGGCTACCCTGCCGCCCCTCCACTCTAACCACTAGGCTACCCTGCCGCCCTCCACTCTAACCACTAGGCTACCCTGCCGCCCCTCCACTCTAACCACTAGGCTACCCTGCCGCCCTCCACTCTAACCACTAGGCTACCCTGCCGCCCTCCACTCTAACCACTAGGCTACCCTGCTGCCTATACACTCTAACCACTAGGCTACCCTGCCGCCCCTCCACTCTAAACACTAGGCTACCCTGCCGCCCCTCCACTCTAACCACTAGGCTACCCTGCCGCCCCTCCACTCTAACCACTAGGCTACCCTGCCGCCCCTCCACTCTAACCACTAGGCTACCCTGCCGCCCCTCCACTCTAACCACTAGGCTACCCTGCCGCCCAATCCACTCTAACCACTAGGCTACCCTGCCGCCTCCACTCTAACCACTAGGCTACCCTGCCGCCCCTCCACTCTAACCACTAGGCTACCCTGCCGCCCCTCCACTCTAACCACTAGGCTACCCTGCTGCCTATACACTCTAACCACTAGGCTACCCTGCCGCCCCTCCACTCTAAACACTAGGCTACCCTGCCGCCGCACCTCAATGAAACAGTGGTTCTGACTATAGATCTCCCAACAATACAGTCCCTCTATGAAACAGTGGTTCTGACTATAGATCTCCCAACAATACAGTCCCTCTATGAAACAGTGGTTCTGACTATAGATCTCCCAACAATACAGTCCCTCTATGAAACAGTGGATCTGACTATAGATCTCCCAACAATACAGTCCCTCTATGAAACAGTGGTTCTGACTATAGATCTCCCAACAATACAGTCCCTCTATGACACAGTGGTTCTGACTATAGATCTCCCAACCATACAGTCCCTCTATGAAACAGTGGTTCTATAGATCTCCCAACAATACAGTCCCTCTATGAAACAGTGGTTCTGACTATAGATCTCCCAACAATACAGTCCCTCTATGAAACAGTGGTTCTGACTATAGATCTCCCAACAATACAGTCCCTCTATGAAACAGTGGTTCTGACTATAGATCTCCCAACAATACAGTCCCTGTATGAAACAGTGGTTCTGACTATAGATCTCCCAACAATACAGTCCCTCTATGAAACAGTGGTTCTGACTATAGATCTCCCAACAATACAGTCCCTCTATGAAACAGTGGTTCTGACTATAGATCTCCCAACAATACAGTCCCTCTATGAAACAGTGGTTCTGACTATAGATCTCCCAACAATACAGTCCCTGTATGAAACAGTGGTTCTGACTATAGATCTCCCAACAATACAGTCCTCTATGAAACAGTGGTTCTGACTATAGATCTCCCAACAATACAGTCCCTCTATGAAACAGTGGTTCTGACTATAGATCTCCCAACAATACAGTCCCTCTATGAAACAGTGGTTCTGACTATAGATCTCCCAACAATACAGTCCCTGTATGAAACAGTGGTTCTGACTATAGATCTCCCAACAATACAGTCCCTCTATGAAACAGTGGTTCTGACAATAGATCTCCCAACAATACAGTCCCTCTATGACACAGTGGTTCTGACTATAGATCTCCCAACAATACAGTCCCTGCATGAACCAGTGGATCTGACTATAGATCTCCCAACAATAAAGTCCCTCTATGAAACAGTGGTTCTGACTATAGATCTCCCAACAATACAGTCCCTCTATGAAACTGTGGTTCTGACTATAGATCTCCCAACAATACAGTCCCTCTATGAAACAGTGGTTCTGACTATAGATCTCCCAACAATACAGTCCCTCTATGAAACAGTGGTTCTGACTGTAAATCTCCCAACAATACAGTCCCTCTATGAAACAGTGGCTCTGACTATAGATCTCCCAACAATACAGTCCCTGTATGACACAGTGGTTCTGACTATAGATCTCCCAACAATACAGTCCCTCTATGAAACAGTGGTTCTGACTATAAATCTGCCAACAATACAGTCCCTCTATGAAACAGTGGTTCTGACTATAGATCTCCCAACAATACAGTCCCTCTATGTGGTGAAACAGTGGTTCTGACTATAGATCTCCCAACAATACAGTCCTCTATGAAACAGTGGTTCTGATACAGTCCCTCTATGAAACAGTGGTTCTGACTATAGATCTCCCAACAATACAGTCCCTCTATGAAACAATACAGTGGTTCTGACTATAGATCTCCCAACAATACAGTCCCTCTATGAAACAGTGGTTCTGACTATAGATCTCCCAACAATACAGTCCCTCTATGAAACAGTGGTTCTGACTATAGATCTCCCAACAATACAGTCCCTCTATGAAACAGTGGTTCTGACTATAGATCTCCCAACAATACAGTCCCTCTATGAAACAGTGGTTCTGACTATAGATCTCCCAACAATACAGTCCCTCTATGAAACAGTGGTTCTGACTATAGATCTCCCAACAATACAGTCCCTCTATGAAACAGTGGTTCTGACTATAGATCTCCCAACAATACAGTCCCTCTATGAAACAGTGGTTCTGACTATAGATCTCCCAACAATACAGTCCCTCTATGAAACAGTGGTTCTGACTATAGATCTCCCAACAATACAGTCCCTCTATGAAACAGTGGTTCTGACTATAGATCTCCCAACAATACAGTCCCTCTATGAAACAGTGGTTCTGACTATAGATCTCCCAACAATACAGTCCCTCTATGAAACAGTGGTTCTGACTATAGATCTCCCAACAATACAGTCCCTCTATGAAACAGTGGTTCTGACTATAGATCTCCCAACAATACAGTCCCTCAATGAAACAGTGGTTCTGACTATAGATCTCCCAACAATACAGTCCCTCTATGAAACAGTGGTTCTGACTATAGATCTCCCAACAATACAGTCCCTGCATGAAACTGCTCTCTTTCTGTCACCACACTGACACAAACAAGATATTCATTGTTGTGGAGAAAAAAAATGAAAGATGAACTTTAGCATCAGCACCATTGAAGCTCCCTCCTGGTGCTATTTACAGTATCTCTCTCGCTATTATTATCTCTCTCTCTCTCTCTCTCTCTCTCTCTCTCTCTCTCTCTGTCTCTCTCTCTATCCCCCCCCCCCCCTCCGTCAAACAGACTTATTTCAACATATTTCAAGGCCTTCTTTCCCCGGGGAGATCGGTTGTTTCTTACCTCGTCCGGAAGTGTGCCGGATGTGGGTGTCCATCATACAAAGATAAAAAATCGTATTCCTCTTCCACGGCGAAAGATTGAAAAACGATGTGAATCCTGTTCATTTGTTCCGCTACGATGACCCAGGTACAGTTGGCACCGTTGGGATATCCGTACGGGAAACCTGGGCTTTCTATGGTACCGTTCTGTCCTTTTAACGTCCCTCCACACGTATTTATGTACCCTGGACAGACAAGAAAACACAAAACCATGAGATCAGACACTTGTTTTTGACACTCAGAACATCGTTTCTTCAACACTCCACACGTACAGGAAACACATTTCTTCAACACTCCACACGTACAGGAAACACATTTCTTCAACACTCCACACGTACAGGAAACACATTTCTTCAACACTCCACACGTACAGGAAACACATTTCTTCAACATTCCACACGTACAGGAAACACATTTCTTCGACACTCCACACGTACAGGAAACACATCTCTTCGACACTCCACACGTACAGGAAACACATTTCTTCGACACTGCACACGTACAGGAAACACATTTCTTCAACACTCCACACGTACAGGAAACACATTTCTTCAACACTCCACACGTACAGGAAACACATTTCTTCAACACTCCACACGTACAGGAAACACATCTCTTCAACACTCCACACGTACAGGAAACACATTTCTTCAACACTCCACACGTACAGGAAACACATTTCTTCAACACTCCACACGTACAGGAAACACATTTCTTCAACACTCAACACTCAACAACTTTATCCAATACACTTTCATCCAATACACTTTCATCCAATACACTGTAGCATTTCCCCCAATCCACTTCACAGTAACACTGATGTTTTAAGACAAACAACAAGTCTGGTAAATTGGTACCTCCAGCTGGTCTGTACCTTCCCCACCCTACCCACTACCCACTACCCACTACCCACTGTCCTGGTCTGTACCTTCCCCACCCTACCCACTACCCACTACCCACTGTCCTGGTCTGTACCTTCCCCAGCCTACCCACTACCCACTCTCCTGGTCTGTACCTTCCCCAGCCTACCCACTACCCCACTCTCCTGGTCGGTACCTTCCCCACCCTACCCACTACCCACTACCCCACTCTACTGGTCGGTACCTTCCCCACCCTACCCACTACCCACTACCCCACTCTCCTGGTCTGTACCTTCCCCTGCCTACCCACTACCCACTCTCCTGGTCTGTACCTTCCCCAGCCTACCCACTACCCCACTCTCCTGGTCGGTACCTTCCCCACCCTACCCACTACCCCACTCTCCTGGTCTGTACCTTCCCCTGCCTACCCACTACCCACTCTCCTGGTCTGTACCTTCCCCAGCCTACCCACTACCCCACTCTCCTGGTCGGTACCTTCCCCACCCTACCCACTACCCACTACCCCACTCTCCTGGTCGGTACCTTCCCCACCCTACCCACTACCCACTCTCTGGTCTGTATCTTCCCACCCTACCCACTACCCACTACCCACTCTACTGGTCTGTACCTTCCCCACCCTACACACTACCCACTCTCCTGGTCTGTACCTTCCCCAGCCTACCCACTACCCACTCTCCTGGTCTGTACCTTCCCCACCCTACCCACTACCCACTCTCCTGGTCTGTACCTTCCCCACCCTACCCACTACCCACTCTCCTGGTCTGTACCTTCCCCACCCTACCCACTACCCACTCTCCTGGTGTGTACCTTCCCCACCCTACCCACTACCCACTCTCCTGGTCTGTACCTTCCCCACCTTACCCACTACCCACTACCCACTCTCCTGGTCTGTACCTTCCCCAGCCTACCCACTACCCACTCTCCTGGTCTGTACCTTCCCCACCCTACCCACTACCCACTCTCCTTGTCTGTACCTTCCCCATCCTACCCTCTACCCACTACCCACTCTCCTGGTCTGTACCTTCCCCAGACTACCCACTACCCACTCTCCTGGTCTGTACCTTCCCCAGCCTACCCACTACCCACTCTCCTGGTCTGTACCTTCCCCACCCTACCCACTACCCACTCTCCTGGTCTGTACCTACCCCACCCTACCCACTCTCCTGGTCTGTACCTTCCCCACCCTACCCTCTACCCACTCTCCTGGACTGTACCTTCCCCATCCTACCCACTACCCACTCTCCTGGTCTGTACCTTCCCCACCCTACCCACTACCCACTCTCCTGGTCTGTACCTTCCCCACCCTACCCACTACACACTCTCCTGGTCTGTACCTTCCCCACCCTACCCTCTACCCACTCTCCTGGACTGTACCTTCCCCTGTCTACCCACTACCCACTCTCCTGGTCTGTACCTTCCCCATCCTACCCACTACCCACTCTCCTGGTCTGTATCTTCCCACCCTACCCACTACCCACTACCCACTCTACTGGTCTGTACCTTCCCCACCCTACACACTACCCACTCTCCTGGTCTGTACCTTCCCCAGCCTACCCACTACCCACTCTCCTGGTCTGTACCTTCCCCACCCTACCCACTACCCACTCTCCTGGTCTGTACCTTCCCCACCCTACCCACTACCCACTCTCCTGGTCTGTACCTTCCCCACCCTACCCACTACCCACTCTCCTGGTGTGTACCTTCCCCACCCTACCCACTACCCACTCTCCTGGTCTGTACCTTCCCCACCTTACCCACTACCCACTACCCACTCTCCTGGTCTGTACCTTCCCCAGCCTACCCACTACCCACTCTCCTGGTCTGTACCTTCCCCACCCTACCCACTACCCACTCTCCTTGTCTGTACCTTCCCCATCCTACCCTCTACCCACTACCCACTCTCCTGGTCTGTACCTTCCCCAGACTACCCACTACCCACTCTCCTGGTCTGTACCTTCCCCAGCCTACCCACTACCCACTCTCCTGGTCTGTACCTTCCCCACCCTACCCACTACCCACTCTCCTGGTCTGTACCTACCCCACCCTACCCACTCTCCTGGTCTGTACCTTCCCCACTCTACCCTCTACCCACTCTCCTGGACTGTACCTTCCCCATCCTACCCACTACCCACTCTCCTGGTCGGTACCTTCCCCACCCTACCCACTACCCACTCTCCTGGTCTGTACCTTCCCCACCCTACCCACTACACACTCTCCTGGTCTGTACCATCCCCACCCTACCCTCTACCCACTCTCCTGGACTGTACCTTCCCTGTCTACCCACTACCCACTCTCCTGGTCTGTACCTTCCCCATCCTACCCACTACCCACTCTCCTGGTCTGTACCTTCCCCACCCTACCCACTACCCACTCTCCTGGTCTGTACCTTCCCCACCCTACCCACTACCCACTCTCCTGGTCTGTACCTTCCCCCTAGCCTACCCACTACCCACTCTCCTGGTCTGTACCCCCCTACCCCTACCCACTCATCTGGTCTGTACCTTCCCCACCCTACCCACTTCACTCTCCTGGTCTGTACCTTCCCCAGCCTACCCACTACCCACTCTCCTGGTCTGTACCTTCCCCACCCTACAAAACTACCCACTCTCCTGGTCTGTACCTTCCCCACTACCCACTCTCCTGGTCTGTACCTTCCCCAGCCTACCCACTACCCACTCTCCTGGTCTGTACCTTCCCCATCCTACCCACTACCCACTCTCCTGGTCTGTACCTTCCCCAGCCAACCCACTACCCACTCTCCTGGTCTGTACCTACCCCACCCTACCCACTCTCCTGGTCTATACCTTCCCCACCCTACCCTCTACCCACTCTCCTGGACTGTACCTTCCCCATCCTACCCACTACCCACTCTCCTGGTCGGTACCTTCCCCACCCTACCCACTACCCACTCTCCTGGTCTGTACCTTCCCCACCCTACCCACTACACACTCTCCTGGTCTGTACCTTCCCCACCCTACCCTCTACCCACTCTCCTGGACTGTACCTTCCCAGCCTACCCACTGGTCACTCTCCTGGTCTGTACCTTCCCCACCCTGGTCAAAACTACCCACTCTCCTGGTCTGTACCTTCCCCCACTGGTCCACTCTCCTGGTCTGTACCTTCCCCAGCCTACCCACTACCCACTCCCACACTCCTGGTCTGTACCATCCCCATCCCCAGCCTAACCACTACCCACTCTCCTGGTCTGTACCTTCCCCAGCCTACCCACTGGTCACTACCCACTCTCCTGGTCTGTACCTTCCCCCACTACCCACTCTCCTGGTCTGTACCTTCCCCACCCTGGTCACTACCCTGGTTAGACTCTCCTGGTCTGTACCTTCCCCCACTGGTCAGACCCACACCCACTCTCCTGGTCTGTACCTTCCCCATCCTACCCTCTACCCACTACCCACTCTCCTGGTCTGTACCTTCCCCATCCTAGACCCACTGGTCCAGACTACCCACTCCCACTCTCCTGGTCTGTACCTTCCCCCACTACCCACTCTCCTGGTCTGTACCTTCCCCCACCTACCCACACTACCCACTCTCCTGGTCTGTACCTTCCCCATCCTACCCTCTACCCACACCCACTCTCCTGGTCTGTACCTTCCCAGCCTACCCACTACCCACTACCCACACCTGGTCTGTACCTACCCCCCAGACTACCCACTCTCCTGGTCTGTACCTTCCCCATCCTGGTTAGACTACCCACTCTCCTGGTCAGACTACACTTCCCCACTGGTACCCACTACCCACTACCCACTACACACTCTGGGAACACTTCAATACATGCACCAGTCTTCCCTCTTCTCTCCTACTCTCTGCAGGCAGGCTGGCAAAGACATCACTACACTTGACAGGATGGGTCAGACACTGGTTAGACTACACTGGTCAGACTACACTGGTCAGACTACACTGGTTAGACTACACTGGTCAGACTACACAGATTAGACTACACTGGTCAGACTACACTGGTTAGACTACACTGGTCAGACTACACTGGTCAGACCACACTGGTCAGACCACAGTGGTCAGACTACACTGGTCAGACTACACTGGTCAGACTACACTGGTCAGACCACAGTGGTCAGACTACACAGATTAGACTACACTGGTTAGACTACACTGGTCAGACTACACTGGTCAGACTACACAGATTAGACTACACTGGTTAGACTACACTGGTCAGACCACACTGGTCAGACTACACTGGTCAGACTACACTGGTTAGACTACACTGGTCAGACTACACTGGTCAGACTACACTGGTCAGACCACACTGGTCAGACTACACTGGTCAGACTACACTGGTCAGACTACACTGGTCAGACACTGGTCAGACTACACTGGTCAGACTACACTGGTCAGACTACACTGGTCAGACTACACTGGTTAGACTACACTGGTTAGACTACACTGGTTAGACTACACTGGTCAGACTACACTGGGCAGACTACACTGGTCAGACACTGGTTAGACTACACTGGTCAGACACTGGTCAGACTACACTGGTCAGACTACACTGGTCAGACTACACTGGTCAGACTACACTGGTCAGACTACACTGGGCAGACTACACTGGTCAGACTACACTGGTCAGACTACACTGGTCAGACTACACTGGTTAGACTACACTGGTCAGACTACACTGGTCAGGTCAGACTACACTGGTCAGACCACAGTGGTCAGACTACACTGGTCAGACTACACTGGTCAGACTACACTGGTCAGACTACACTGGTCAGACTACACTGATTAGACTACACTGGTTAGACTACACTGGTCAGACTACACTGGTCAGACTACACTGGTTAGACTACACTGGTTAGACTACACTGGTCAGACACTGGTTAGACTACACTGGTCAGACTACACTGGTTAGACTACACTGGGCAGACTACACTGGGCAGACTACACTGGTCAGACTACACTGGTCAGACACTGGTCAGACTACACTGGTTAGACTACACTGGTCAGACTACACTGGTCAGACTACACTGGTCAGACACTGGTCAGACTACACTGGTCAGACTACACTACGGTCAGACTACACTGGTTAGACTGTACACTGGTCAGACACACTGGTCAGACTACACTGGTCAGACACTGGTCAGACTACACTGGTCAGACTACACTGGTCAGACTACACTGGTGACTACACAGGGTCCATCTTAATTACAGGTCACACTGGTCAGACTACACTGGTCAGACTACACTGGTCAGACCACACTGGGTCACTGACTACACTGGTCAGACTACACTGGTTCCCCTTTTTACACTGGTCAGACTACACTGGTCAGACTCACACTGGTCAGACACACCCCAGTGGTCAGACTACACTGGTCAGACTACACTGGTCAGACTACACTGGTCAGACCACAGTGGTCAGACTACACTGGTCAGACAATACCCCATGGTTAGACTACACTGGTCAGACTACACTGGTCAGACTACACTGGTCAGACTACACAGATTAGACTACACTGGTTAGACTACACTGGTCAGACACACTGGTCAGATACACTGGTCAGACTACACTGGTTAGACTACACTGGTCAGACTGCACTGGTCAGACTAATGGCACATAATCCATCATCAGACTACACTGGTCCCCATAAGACTACAGTGGTCAGACTACACTGGTCAGACCACACAGTGGTCATAATGACATCACACTGGTCCCAGACTACACTGGTCAGACATACACTGGTCAGACCACAGTGGTTAGACTACACTGCAAATGCAGACTACACTGGTTAGATCAGACTGGTCAGACTACACTGGTCAGATGTTTCTACACAGATTGGACCACACTGTGGTCAGACTACACTGGTTTGGAGGCTACACTGGTCAGAATACACTGGTCAGAAAACACATGGGTTGAGACTACACTGGTTGTGTTGGGGAACAGATCTGGGGGAAGGGTAACAAAACAGACTACACTGGTCCCCAGACTACACTGGTCCAGACTACACTGGGTCCCCAGACACACTGGTCATTCTGTACATTGAAGGTCCCCAAGAACTACAGTGGCCTCCACTCACTCTGGTTAGCACTGAAGGTCCCTACACTGGTTCAGACTACACTGGTCAGACTACACTGGTCAGACTACACTGGTTGGAACTACACTGGTCAGACTACACTGGTTGAAGGTCCCATGACTACACTGGTCAGACTACACTGGTTAGACTACAGTGGCATTCTGTAGCATTGAAGGTCCCGAACACAGTCAGACTGGCCTCCATCATTCTGCAGCATGGGTCCCCAGGAACACAGTCAGAAGGTTTGGAACTACACTGGTTAGACTAGAGCAGTTCTCTGTGGAGATGGGAGAGACTTCCAGAAGGACAACCATCTCTGCAGCACTCCACCAATCAGGCCTTTATGGTAGAGTGGCCAGACTACACTGGTAAAACTACACTGGTTAGACTGCACTGGTTTGACTAAAAGGCACTGGACTCTCACACCATGAGTCAAAAGACTACAAATGAAACTTTGATTATTTGGTATAGGCTTTGTGGTGGAAAAATGTAATTTCCATTAATTAGGGGAAATGTTTTTCAATGCACAAACACACGCAGTCACATACGACACAAAAACACACAGATCCTTGACAAAACCTGCTCACAGACACTCACACACACACACACACACACACACACAGGACAACACATACAGTAAGACAAAGCAGAACTTTGGGACACACTCTGAATGTCCTTGACACACACACACACACACACACACACACACACACACACATAGAGTGACACACCCATCCAACCTGACAGACTTTGCCTATGACAAGGACAAGCCAAAGCTTAGCTGTTTTATTGAAAGGCAACTCTGCAAATTGTCTATTAATAAAAATCCAAGTGTAATTTATGATGGTTTATCCCCTTTGTCATTTTTAAATTCACTGCTCTCCCTACAGGAGTAATTACCGTCCATCTTAATTAACAGGTCAATTATGTTTAGGTTTCCATTGTGTTGACCAGAAGACAGATTCTACTGTCTTTTCCCTTGAGATTCCAGTCTATAGGTTGGGTACCAACTGGACCAGGGTTATAGGGTAGTCTACTGTGACATTTGGAAAAGCATTCAGACCCCTTCCCCTTTTTACCATTTTGTTAGGTTACAGCCTTATTCTAAAATGGATTGCATTTTCTTAGCCTCATCAATCTAGACACAATACCCCATAATGACATCACAATACCCCATAATGACATCGCAATACCCCTATAATGGTCTATAGGGTAGTAGATCACAATACCCTATAATGACATCACAATAGACTACTGTTGACCATAATGACATCGCAGATACCCCTATAATGACATCACAATAGTAGACTACTGCTGTTGACCAGGGTCTATAGGGTAGTCACTGTTGACCAGGGTAATGGCATCCTACTGTTGACCAGGGTCTAATGACATCACAATGTTGACCATCTATATGACATCTACAATTGACCAGGGTCTAATGACATCACAATGCCCCATAATGACAACTGTTGAAAACTGTTTTTTTAATACATTTTTGCAAATGCATTGACCAGGGTTAAGGGTACAGACTTTTGACCAGGGTGCCATATAGCCATTGTGTTGGGGAACAGATCTGGGGGAAGGGTATAAAAACACTGGCCTAATTCTGTAGCATTGACCAGGGTGGCCTCCATCATTATAATTGAAGTTTTTTCAGACCAGTGGTAGAGACTACTGTTGACCAGGGTCTATAGATAGAGACTACTGTTGAAAGGGCCTTGGTCATCAGACTACTGTTGACCAGGGTAGTAGACTACTGTTGACCAGGGTCTATAGGGTAGTAGACTACTGTTGACCAGGGTCTATAGGGTAGTAGACTACTGTTGACCAGGGCCCATAGGGTAGTAGACTACTGTTGACCAGGGTCTATAGGGTAATAGACTACTGTTGACCAGGGCCCACTATAGACCAGGGCCCATGGGGTAGTAGACTACTGTTGACCAGGGTCTATAGGGTAATAGACTACTGTTGACCAGGGCCCACTATAGACCAGGGCCCATGGGGTAGTAGACTACTGTTGACCAGAGCTATAGGGTAATAGACTACTGTTGACCAGGGCCCATGGGGTAGTAGACTACTGTTGACCAGGGTCTATAGGGTACTAGACTACTGTTGACCAGGGTCTATAGGGTAGTAGACTACTGTTGACCAGGGCCCATAGGGTAGTAGACTACTGTTGACCAGGGTCTATAGGGTAATAGACTACTGTTGACCAGGGTCTAAAGGGTAGTAGACTACTGTTGACCAGGGCCCATAGGGTAGTAGACTACTGTTGACCAGGGTCTATAGGGTAGTAGACTACTGTTGACCAGGGTCTATAGGGTAGTAGACTACTGTTGACCAGGGTCTATAGGGTAATAGACTACTGTTGACCAGGGCCCATGGGGTAGTAGACTACTGTTGACCAGGGTCTATAGGGTACTAGACTACTGTTGACCAGGGTCTATAGGGTAGTAGACTACTGTTGACCAGGGCCCATGGGGTAGTAGACTACTGTTGACCAGGGTCTATAGGGTAATAGACTACTGTTGACCAGGGTCTAAAGGGTAGTAGACTACTGTTGACCAGGGTCTATAGGGTAATAGACTACTGTTGACCAGGGCCCATAGGGTAGTAGACTACTGTTGACCAGGGTCTATAGGGTAATAGACTACTGTTGACCAGGGCCCATGGGGTAGTAGACTACTGTTGACCAGGGTCTATAGGGTAATAGACTACTGTTGACCAGGGCCCATAGGGTAGTAGACTACTGTTGACCAGGGTCTATAGGGTAATAGACTACTGTTGACCAGGGCCCATAGGGTAGTAGACTACTGTTGACCAGGGTAGTAGACTACTGTTGACCAGGGTCTATAGGGTAGTAGACTACTGTTGACCAGGGTCTATAGGGTAGTAGACTACTGTTGACCAGGGTCTATAGGGTAATAGACTACTGTTGACCAGGGTCTATAGGGTAATAGACTACTGTTGACCAGGGTCTATAGGGTAGTAGACTACTGTTGACCAGGGTCTATAGGGTAGTAGACTACTGTTGACCAGGGTCTATAGGGTAGTAGACTACTGTTGACCAGGGCCCATAGGGTAGTAGACTACTGTTGACCAGGGTCTATAGGGTAATAGACTACTGTTGACCAGGGTCTATAGGGTAGTAGACTACTGTTGACCAGGGCCCATAGGGTAATAGATTAGGGAATAAGGTGCTATTTGGATTAGAGTCAGAATCAAACGTCAGGGGAGAAACTCTGATTGTATGCGTAACTACTGAACAGCCAACAACCAATCAGCGCTAAAATAAGTTCACATGTGTTCGCTGATGCTGCAGAATACTTGTTGTTTATCCGGGGAAGAAATACGGAATAAAAAATGTACGCCAACACATCCCCAAATCCATTGAACAAGTGTAACTAAGAACATTAACACAGCTCATAGGCAGAGGTTGAGTTGTCGCAGAGCTTAAATGATGTGCCGCTGTGGACTAATCAAAATGTGAGATGCCACGTAACTATTGTCCTTAGGGAGACAGAAACCTACTGTAGCTGTGGACTATTCAAAAGGTGAGATGCCACGTAACTATTGTCCTTAGGGAGAGACTTTAACTCACAGCTCAACCTCTCTCTCTCTCTTCTCTCTCTCTTCTCTCTCTCTCTCTTCTCTCTCTTCTCTCTCTCCTCTCTCTCTCTCTCCTCTCTCTCCTCTCTCTTTCTCTCTCTCTCCTCTCTTCTCTCTCTCCTCTCTCTCTCTCTCTTCTCTCTCTCCTCTCTTCTCTCTCTCCTCTCTCTATCTCTCCTCTCTCTTCTCTCTCTTCTCTCTCTTCTCTCTCTCTCTCTCTTCTCTCTCTCTCTCTCTCTCTCTCCTCTCTCTCTCTCTCTCTCTCTCTCTCTCTCTCTCTTTCTCTCTCTTCTCTCTCTTCTCTCTCTTCTCTCTCTTCTCTCTCTCCTCTCTCTCTCTCTCTCTCTCTCTCTCTCTCTCTCTCTCTCTCTCTTTCTCTCTCTCTCTCTTCTCTCTCTTCTCTCTCTCCTCTCTCTCCTCTCTCTCTCTTTCTCTCTCTCTCTCTTCTCTCTCTTCTCTCTCCTCTCTCTTCTCTCTCTTTTCTCTCTCTCCTTCCTCTCCTCTCTCTCTTCTCTCTCTCTCTCTCTCTCTCTCTCTCTCTCTCTCTCTCCTCTCTCTCTCTCTCTCTCTCTCTCTCTTCTCTCTCTTCTCTCTCCTCTCTCTTCTCTCTCCTTCCTCAACCTCTCTCTCTTCTCTCGCCTCTCTCTTCTCTCTCATCTCTCGCCTCTCTCTTTCTCTCTCTCTCTCTCTTCTCTCTCTTCTCTCTCCTCTCTATACTCTCTCTTTTTCTCTCTCCTTCCTCAACCTCTCTCTCTTCTCTCTCTTCTCTCTCCTCTCTATACTCTCTCTTTTTCTCTCTCCTTCCTCAACCTCTCTCTCTTCTCTCTCTTCTCTCTCCTCTCTATACTCTCTCTTTTTCTCTCTCCTCTCTCTTCTCTCTCATCTCTTCTCTCTCTCTCTGTCTTCTCTCTCTTCTCTCCTCTCTCTTCTCTCTCTCCTCTCTCTCTTTTTCTCTCTCCTTCCTCAAATCTCTCGCTCTCTCTCTCCTTCACTCTTTATCTCTCCCTCCCTCCATCTCTGAGTAAGCCATCTATTATGTGCATTTGAATCAGGTTCCTTCTCAACACAGCAGTGAATTAAAAACGCTTGTAATGTCTTACACGCTGACGTTTCTATAAAAGCTTTTGTATCTATAAAAATAAATTGTAAACATTTATCTTGTTTATTCAACTTCAAAGGAAACACATGAAACAGCATTCTGGTCTTTCAGAGGAGAGGACATGCATGAATTCCATTAAGCTGTGTTTTATGGTACAGTATGTGTTCATTTGTGGGTTAATGCCATTGCAGAAGGCTTCGTGCTCCTTTCATCCATCACCCCAATAATCTAGATTATACAGAGTTCTCCCTGGGGCAGGCGAAGACACACAAAGACAGAGATCCATGAAACCGACGCCTACCACTAAAACATTTCAAATGAACCGTTATTTGGCCTTGATATTTAAAGGGGAGATATCATTATAGTCTATTGATTTGGTATATTTTCAAGTATGTGTACACCCAGTTATACTGGTATATAACCTTATCCTTACAGCTATATCACACCCAGCTATACTGGTCTATAACCTTATCCTTACAGCCATATCACACCCAGCTATACTGGTCTATAACCTTATCCTTACAGCCATATCACACCCAGCTATACTGGTCTATAACCTTATCCTTACAGCAATATCACACCCAGCTATACTGGTCTATAACCTTATCCTTACAGCCATATCACACCCAGTTATACTGGTCTATAACCTTATCCTTACAGCCATATCACACCCAGCTATACTGGTCTATAACTTTATCCTGACAGCCATATCACACCCAGCTATACTGGTCTATAACCTTATCCTTACAGCCATATCACACCCAGCTATACTGGTCTATAACCTTATCCTTACAGCCATATCAGACCCAGCTATACTGGTCTATAACCTTATCCTTACAGCCATATCACACCCAGCTATACTGGTCTATAACCTTATCCTTACAGCCATATCACACCCAGCTATACTGGTCTATAACCTTATCCTTACAGCCATATCACACCCAGCTATACTGGTCTATAACCTTATCCTTACAGCCATATCACACCCAGTTATACTGGTCTATAACCTTATCCTTACAGCCATATCACACCCAGTTATACTTGTCTATAACCTTATCCTTACAGCCATATCAGACCCAGCTATACTGGTCTATAACCTTATCCTTACAGCCATATCAGACCCAGTTATACTGGTCTATAACCTTACAGCCATATCACAGGACATATAAGTCAGACCCAGCTATACCCCATCAGACTCTATAACTGACTCCTTACAGGATATCACAGTAGCTAGATAGAGTCTTTATAACCTTATCCCCATCAGACTCCATACATTAGCAGGATAGACAGTAGATAGATCTATCTTTATCCTTACAGATGCCCAATCAGACTCAAACCCTGACTACATTATACTGGATAAACAGTAGATAGATGCAGCCAACTGAGAGATCCCCATCAGACTCTCTCTGACTACATTAGCAGGATAGACAGTAGATAGATAGAGTCTTTATACTGAGAGATCCCCATCAGACTCTCTCTGACTACAGTAGCAGGATAGACAGTAGATAGATACAGTCTTTATACTGAGAGATCCCAATCAGACTCTCTCTGACTACAGTAGCAGGATAGACAGTAGATAGATACAGTCTTTATACTGAGAGATCCCCATCAGACTCTCTCTGACTACAGTAGCAGGATAGACAGTAGATAGATACAGTCTTTATACTGAGAGATCCCAATCAGACTCTCTCTGACTACAGTAGCAGGATAGACAGTAGATAGATACAGTCTTTATACTGAGAGATCCCCATCAGACTCTCTCTGACTACAGTAGCAGGATAGACAGTAGATAGATACAGTCCTTATACTGAGAGATCCCCCATCAGACTCTCTCTGACTACAGTAGCAGGATAGACAGTAGATAGATACAGTCTTTATACTGAGAGATCCCCATCAGACTCTCAATTCAATTCAATTCAAGGGCTTTATTGTCATGGGAAACATGTGTTAACATTGCCAAAGCAAGTGAGGTAGATAATATACAAAAGTTAAATAAACAATCAAAATGAACAGTAAACATTACACATACAGAAGTTTCAAAACAATAAAGACATTACAAATGTCATATTATGTTATATATACATATATTCAGCGTTGTAACAATGTACAAATGGCTAAAGTACAAAAGGGAAAATAAATAAGCATAAATATGGGTTGTATTTACAATGGTGTTTGTTCTTCACTGGTTGCCCTTTTCTTGTTGCAACAGGTCACACATCTTGCTGCTGTGATGTCACACTGTGGTATTTCACCCAGTAGATATGGGAGTTTATCAAAATTGGGTTTGTTTTCGAATTCTTTGTGGATCTGTGTAATCTGAAGGAAATATGTGTCTCTAATATGGTCATACATTGGGCAGGAGGTTAGGAAGTGCTCTCTCGGACTACAGTAGCAGGATAGACAGTAGATAGATAGTCTTGATAGTGAGCATTGGAAAGGTCAAGCTTATCTTATAGTGGATTTCTCTCTTTCTCTGTTTCTCTGTTTCTCTGTTTCTCTCTCTCTCTCTCTGTCTCTGTCTCTGTGTCTCATTCTCTGTCTCTGTCTCTGTTTCTCTGTCTCTCATTCTCTGTTTCTCTGTCTCTGTGTCTCTGTGTCTCTGTTTCTCTGTTTCTCTGTCTCTGTGTCTCTCATTCTCTGTTTATCTGTCTCTCTGTCTCTGTCTCTGTGTCTCTCATTCTCTGTTTCTCTGTCTCTGTGTCTCTCTGTCTCTCTGTCTCTGTGTCTCTGTCTCTGTGTCTCTCATTCTCTGTTTCTCTGTCTCTGTGTCTCTCATTCTCTGTTTCTCTGTTTCTCTGTCTCTGTGTCTCTCATTCTCTGTCTCTCTGTCTCTGTGTCTCTCATTCTCTGTTTCTCTGTCTCTCTGTCTCTCTGTCTCTATGTCTCTGTCTCTCTGTCTCTGTGTCTCTCATTCTCTGTTTCTCTGTTTCTCTGTCTCTGTGTCTCTCATTCTCTGTTTCTCTGTCTCTGTGTCTCTCATTCTCTGTTTCTCTTCTCTGTCTCTCTGTCTCTCTGTCTCTCTGTCTCTGTCTCTCTGTCTCTGTCTCTCTGTCTCTCTGTCTCTCATTCTCTGTTTCTCTGTTTCTCTGTGTCTCTCATTCTCTGTTTCTCTGTCTCTCTGTCTCTCATTCTCTGTCTCTCTGTCTCTGTGTCTCTCATTCTCTGTTTCTCTCTGTCTCTCATTATCTGTTTCTCTCTGTTTCTCTGTCTCTGTTTCTCTATCTCTGTGTCTCTGTTTCTCTCTGTCTCTCATCCTCTGTTTCTCTGTCTCTGTGTCTCTGTTTCTTTGTCTCTGTGTCTCTGTGTCTCTGTTTCTCTGTCTCTCATTCTCTGTTTCTCTGTCTCTCTGTCTCTGTGTCTCTCATTCTCTGTTTCTCTGTCTCTCTGTCTCTGTGTCTCTCATTCTCTGTTTCTCTGTCTCTCTGTCTCTCATTCTCTGTTTCTCTGTCTCTGTCTCTCATTCTCCGTCTCTGTCTCTCTGTCTCTGTGTCTCTCATTCTCTGTTTCTCTCTGTCTGTCTCTCTGTCTCTGTTTCTCTGTCTCTCTGTCTCTGTGTCTCTCATTCTCTGTCTCTGTCTCTCTGTCTCTCATTCTCTGTTTCTCTGTCTCTGTCTCTCATTCTCTGTCTCTGTCTCTCTGTCTCTGTGTCTCTCATTCTCTGTTTCTCTCTGTCTCTGTCTCTCATTCTCTGTTTCTCTCTGTTTCTCTGTCTCTCTGTCTCTGTTTCTCTCTGTTTCTCTGTCTCTCTGTCTCTGTTTCTCTCTGTCTCTCTGTCTCTGTGTCTCTCATTCTCTGTTTCTCATTCTCTGTCTCTGTGTCTCTCATTCTCTGTTTCTCTCTGTCTCTGTGTCTCTGTCTCTCTGTCTCTTCCCCCTCCTTTAGTGATACAGGTTAGCACATTAGCACAATGAGAACGGATATCTCCGTGTGATTACCTCTGTCTCTTCCCCCTCCTTTAGTGATACAGGTTAGCACATTAGCACAATGAGAACGGATATCTCTGTGTGATTACCTCTGTCTCTTCCCCCTCCTTTAGTGATACAGGTTAGCACATTAGCACAATGAGAACGGATATCTCTGTGTGATTACCTCTGTCTCTTCCCCCTCCTTTAGTGATACAGGTTAGCACATTAGCACAATGAGAACGGATATCTCCGTGTGATTACCGTTGTCTCAAAACGTCTCCAGAAAACTGATCTCCACAACCAATGTTTCAATTCCCTTCAGCAGGGTTTTATTTTCCTCCTAAATACAACAAAACACAGATCCCAAAACTAAGCCATCCAATAGGAGTGTTCTCTACTCCAGCGTTCAGGCCTATTGATTGAACAGAGGCCAGGTAATCTCACACAGGATCGGTTAGACCAATATAAATACCCTTCAAATAGAATTCACAACTAAAATTAAAAACTGTCATAAAAATGATAAGAGTATTGACCATTTTCCCCCCCAGTGTAACGGCGTCAATAAAATATTTCACCGTAGTATTGAACGTCTATTGTCATCAGCCTAGATGTCTTTTGATCCCAATTTCTTATCAAAAACCTCTGTGTGTCTTGTAGAAATAATACAGGCTTTTATATTTTAGTAGACGTCAGGAAAAACTAAAAAAGGCCCCCAACTCTCCTCAGACAGCCTGTAGTGTAAACTAAAAAAGGCCCCCAACTCTCCTCAGACAGCCTGTAGTGTAAACTAAAAAAGCCCCCCCAACTCTCCTCAGACAGCCTGTAGTGTAAACTAAAAAAGGCCCCCAACTCTCCTCAGACAGCCTGTAGTGTAAACTAAAAAAGGCCCCCAACTCTCCTCTGACAGCCTGTAGTGTAAACTAAAAAAAAAAGCCCCCAACTCTCCTCAGACAGCCTGTAGTGTAAACTAAAAAAGGCCCCCAACTCTCCTCTGACAGCCTGTAGTGTAAACTAAAAAAGCCCCCCAACTCTCCTCAGACAGCCTGTAGTGTAAACTAAAAAAGGCCCCCAACTCTCCTCTGACAGCCTGTAGTGTAAACTAAAAAAGCCCCCCCAACTCTCCTCAGACAGCCTGTAGTGTAAACTAAAAAAGGCCCCCCAACTCTCCTCAGACAGCCTGTAGTGTAAACTAAAAAAGGCCCCCAACTCTCCTCAGACAGCCTGTAGTGTAAACTAGAAAGAGTCAACTTGTTTGTAGACGGTGACCCTGATAAGATGCCCCTCTCTAAAGAGATCCATTTTATAAACATGACTGTGCAGCTCTACTCAGAACTACAGTATTTGGACCCACATCTACCATTGATAGAATGGATTGTAGTCCAGTCCCATTGATAGAATGGATTGTAGTCCAGTCCCATTGATAGAATGGATTGTAGTCCAGTCCCATTGATAGAATGGATTGTAGTCCAGTCCCATTTGATAGAATGGATTGTAGTCCAGTCCCATTGATAGAATGGATTGTAGTCCAGTCCTTTTGATAGAATGGATTGTAGTCCAGTCCCATTGATAGAATGGATTGTAGTCCAGTCCTTTTGATAGAATGGATTGTAGTCCAGTAGAATGGATTGTAGTCCAGTCCCTTTGATAGAATGGATTGTAGTCCAGTCCTTTTGATAGAATGGATTGTAGTCCAGTCCGTTTGATAGAATGGATTGTAGTCCAGTCCCTTTGATAGAATGGATTGTAGTCCAGTCCCTTTGATAGAATGGATTGTAGTCCAGTCCTTTTGATAGAATGGATCATCCCTTTGTCGAGATGTGAAAAGGAAAACGTTTCCCAGATTCTAAGATCTGACACACACACACACACACACAAACACACACACACACACACACCTCTCCTCTAGATCCTAGATATTGTAAAAGCATCAAACGTACAGTACAGCACACTCCTGGGAAATGGTGATTCCACCTTCTATCAGCTGTTGCCCCTATAATTCCTTCCAGTTCTATGACAATAGCTATAAACATATACAACCCATTTCCTGGAGAGAAAAACCCCCATCTCAGATATGTCCATATGAAACTTTGGCCTTCCAAAAGCACAACAGAACACAGGACACTAAATACTGGAACAAATCAAATGTATTTATAAAGCCCTTCTTACATCAGCTGATATCTCAAAGTGCTGTACAGAACCCCAGCCTAAAACCCCAAACAGCAAGCAATGCAGGTGTAGAAGCATGGTGGCTAGGAAAAACTCCCTAGAAAGGCCAGAACCTAGGAAGAAACCTAGAGAGGAACCAGGCTATGAGGGGTGGAGATTATAAACCTAGAGAGGAACCAGGCTATGAGGGGTGGAGATTATAAACCTAGAGAGGAACCAGGCTATGAGGGGTGACCAGTCCTCTTCTGGCTGTGCCGGGTGGAGATTATAAACCTAGAGAGGAACCAGGCTATGAGGGGTGACCAGTCCTCTTCTGGCTGTGCCGGGTGGAGATTATAAACCTAGAGAGGAACCAGGCTATGAGGGGTGGCCAGTCCTCTTCTGGCTGTGCCGGGTGGAGATTATAAACCTAGAGAGGAACCAGGCTATGAGAGGTGGCCAGTCCTCTTCTGGCTGTGCCGGGTGGAGATTATAAACCTAGAAAGGAACCAGGCTATGAGGGGTGGAGATTATAAACCTAGAGAGGAACCAGGCTCTGAGGGGTGGAGATTATAAACCTAGAGAGGAACCAGGCTATGAGGGGTGGAGATTATAAACCTAGAGAGGAACCAGGCTCTGAGGGGTGGAGATTATAAACCTAGAGAGGAACCAGGCTCTGAGGGGTGGAGATTATAAACCTAGAGAGGAACCAGGCTATGAGGGGTGGAGATTATAAACCTAGAGAGGAACCAGGCTATGAGGGGTGGAGATTATAAACCTAGAGAGGAAACAGGCTATGAGGGGTGGAGATTATAAACCTAGAGAGGAACCAGGCTCTGAGGGGTGGAGATTATAAACCTAGAGAGGAACCAGGCTATGAGGGGTGGAGATTATAAACCTAGAGAGGAACCAGGCTATGAGGGGTGGAGATTATAAACCTAGAGAGGAACCAGGCTATGAGGGGTGGAGATTATAAAACTAGAGAGGAACCAGGCTATGAGGGGTGGTCAGTCCTCTTCTGGCTGTTCCGGGTGGAGATTATAACAGAACATGGCCAAGATGTTCAAATGTTCATAGATGACCAGCAGGGTCAGATAATAATAATCGCAGTGGTCGTACCTCACGAGTCACTAGAATGTATAGAAGGACAGTAAGATATTCCATTTGGAAATAACACCCAAAACAATGACTTCAGGCTACTTGATGAATCTATCTATATAACTTAGAATTCAGGGCTCTGACATATTCCATTTGGAGTCGAGAAATGTCTCCCAATGAACCCAAGATCACAACACTCGATCTGAATATCTCTACTGAACAAGAACATTACTGCTGACGTTGTTTAGAATTTGGCGGTCCAGTGTGTGTGTGTGTGTGTGTGTGTGTGTGTGTGTGTGTGTGTGTGTGTGTGTGTGTGTGTGTGTGTGTGTGTGTGTGTGTGTGTGTGTGCGCATTGTGTGCGTGCCTGTGTGTGAAACAGTCTAAATATAACACCTCAGGACACGTTGACAACAGTCTGAATATAACACCTCAGGACACGTTGACAACAGTCTGAATATAACACCTCAGGACACGTTGACAACAGTCTGAATATAACACCTCAGGACACGTTGACAACAGTCTGAATATAACACCTCAGGACACCTCAGGACACGTTGACAACGGTCTGAATATAACACCTCAGGACACGTTGACAACAGTCTGAATATAACACCTCAGGACACGTTGACAACAGTCTAAATATAACACCTCAGGACACGTTGACAACAGTCTGAATATAACACCTCAGGACACGTTGACAACAGTCTGAATATAACACCTCAGGACACGTTGACAACAGTCTGAATATAACACCTCAGGACACCTCAGGACACGTTGACAACAGTCTGAATATAACACCTCAGGACACCTCAGGACACCTCAGGACACGTTGACAACAGTCTGAATATAACACCTCAGGACACGTTGACAACAGTCTGAATATAACACCTCAGGACACCTCAGGACACCTCAGGACACGTTGACAACAGTCTGAATATAACACCTCAGGACACCTCAGGACACGTGACAACAGTCTGAATATAACACCTCAGGACACCTCAGGACACCTCAGGACACGTTGACAACAGTCTGAATATAACACCTCAGGACACGTTGACAACAGTCTGAATATAACACCTCAGGACACCTCAGGACACCTCAGGACACGTTGACAACAGTCTGAATATAACACCTCAGGACACCTCAGGACACGTTGACAACAGTCTGAATATAACACCTCAGGACACCTCAGGACACGTTGACAACAGTCTAAATATAACACCTCAGGACACGTTGACAACAGTCTGAATATAACACCTCAGGACACCTCAGTTGACAACAGTCTAAATATAACACCTCAGGACACGTTGACAACAGTCTAAATATAACACCTCAGGACACGTTGACAACAGTCTGAATATAACACCTCAGGACACGTTGACAACAGTCTAAATATAACACCTCAGGACACCTCAGGACACCTCAGGACACCTCAGGACACGTTGACAACAGTCTGAATATAACACCTCAGGACACGTTGACAACAGTCTGAATATAACACCTCAGGACACCTCAGGACACCTCAGGACACGTTGACAACAGTCTGAATATAACACCTCAGGACACCTCAGGACACGTTGACAACAGTCTGAATATAACACCTCAGGACACCTCAGGACACGTTGACAACAGTCTGAATATAACACCTCAGGACACGTTGACAACAGTCTGAATATAACACCTCAGGACACGTTGACAACAGTCTGAATATAACACCTCAGGACACCTCAGGACACGTTGACAGGTCTGAATATAACACTCAGGACACGTTGACAACAGTCTGAATATAACACCTCAGGACACGTTGACAACAGTCTGAATATAACACCTCAGGACACAACAGTCTAAATATAACACCTCAGGACACGTTGACAACAGTCTGAATATAACACCTCAGGACACCTCAGGACACGTTGACAACAGTCTGAATATAACACCTCAGGACACCTCAGGACACGTTGACAACAGTCTGAATATAACACCTCAGGACACGTTGACAACAGTCTGAATATAACACCTCAGGACACCTCAGGACACGTTGACAACAGTCTGAATATAACACCTCAGGACACCTCAGGACACGTTGACAACAGTCTGAATATAACACCTCAGGACACCTCAGGACACGTTGACAACAGTCTGAATATAACACCTCAGGACACGTTGACAACAGTCTAAATATAACACCTCAGGACACGTTGACAACAGTCTAAAATATAACACCTCAGGACACGTTGACAACAGTCTAAATATAACACCTCAGGACACGTTGACAACAGTCTGAATATAACACCTCAGGACACGTTGACAACAGTCTGAATATAACACCTCAGGACACGTTGACAACAGTCTGAATATAACACCTCAGGACACGTTGACAACAGTCTGAATATAACACCTCAGGACACCTCAGGACACGTTGACAACAGTCTAAATATAACACCTCAGGACACGTTGACAACAGTCTGAATATAACACCTCAGGACACCTCAGGACACGTTGACAACAGTCAGTCTCAGGACACGTTGACAACAGTCTGATATAACACCTCAGGACACCTCAGGACACCTCAGGACACCTGACACGTTGACAACAGTCTGAATATAACACCTCAGGACACGTTGACAACAGTCTGAATATAACACCTCAGGACACGTTGACAACAGTCTGAATATAACACCTCAGGACACCTCAGGACACGTTGACAACAGTCTGAATATAACACCTCAGGACACCTCAGGACACGTTGACAACAGTCTGAATATAACACCTCAGGACACCTCAGGACACGTTGACAACAGTCTGAATATAACACCTCAGGACACACTCAGGACACGTTGACAACAGTCTGAATATAACACCTCAGGACACGTTGACAACAGTCTGAATATAACACCTCAGGACACGTTGACAACAGTCTAAATATAACACCTCAGGACACCTCAGGACACCTCAGGACACCTCAGGACACGTTGACAACAGTCTAAATATAACACCTCAGGACACGTTGACAACAGTCTAAATATAACACCTCAGGACACCTCAGGACACCTCAGGACACGTTGACAACAGTCTAAATATAACACCTCAGGACACCTCAGGACACGTTGACAACAGTCTGAATATAACACCTCAGGACACGTTGACAACAGTCTGAATATAACACCTCAGGACACGTTGACAACAGTCTGAATATAACACCTCAGGACACCTCAGGACACGTTGACAACAGTCTGAATATAACACCTCAGGACACGTTGACAACAGTCTAAATATAACACCTCAGGACACGTTGACAACAGTCTGAATATAACACCTCAGGACACCTCAGGACACGTTGACAACAGTCTAAATATAACACCTCAGGACACGTTGACAACAGTCTGAATATAACACCTCAGGACACGTTGACAACAGTCTGAATATAACACCTCAGGACACGTTGACAACAGTCTGAATATAACACCTCAGGACACCTCAGGACACGTTGACAACAGTCTGAATATAACACCTCAGGACACCTCAGGACACCTCAGGACACGTTGACAACAGTCTGAATATAACACCTCAGGACACGTTGACAACAGTCTGAATATAACACCTCAGGACACCTCAGGACACGTTGACAACAGTCTGAATATAACACCTCAGGACACCTCAGGACACGTTGACAACAGTCTGAATATAACACCTCAGGACACCTCAGGACACGTTAACAACAGTCTGAATATAACACCTCAGGACACGTTGACAACAGTCTGAATATAACACCTCAGGACACCTCAGGACACGTTGACAACAGTCTGAATATAACACCTCAGGACACCTTGACAACAGTCTGAATATAACACCTCAGGACACCTCAGGACACGTTGACAACAGTCTGAATATAACACCTCAGGACACGTTGACAACAGTCTAAATATAACACCTCAGGACACGTTGACAACAGTCTGAATATAACACCTCAGGACACGTTGACAACAGTCTAAATATAACACCTCAGGACACGTTGACAACAGTCTGAATATAACACCTCAGGACACGTTGACAACAGTCTGAATATAACACCTCAGGACACGTTGACAACAGTCTGAATATAACACCTCAGGACACCTCAGGACACGTTGACAACAGTCTGAATATAACACCTCAGGACACCTCAGGACACCTCAGGACACGTTGACAACAGTCTAAATATAACACCTCAGGACACGTTGACAACAGTCTGAATATAACACCTCAGGACACCTCAGGACACCTCAGGACACGTTGACAACAGTCTGAATATAACACCTCAGGACACGTTGACAACAGTCTGAATATAACACCTCAGGACACCTCAGGACACGTTGACAACAGTCTGAATATAACACCTCAGGACACGTTGACAACAGTCTGAATATAACACCTCAGGACACCTCAGGACACCTCAGGACACGTTGACAACAGTCTGAATATAACACCTCAGGACACCTCAGGACACGTTGACAACAGTCTGAATATAACACCTCAGGACACCTCAGGACACGTTGACAACAGTCTAAATATAACACCTCAGGACACGTTGACAACAGTCTGAATATAACACCTCAGGACACCTCAGGACACGTTGACAACAGTCTAAATATAACACCTCAGGACACGTTGACAACAGTCTAAATATAACACCTCAGGACACGTTGACAACAGTCTAAATATAACACCTCAGGACACGTTGACAACAGTCTAAATATAACACCTCAGGACACCTCAGGACACCTCAGGACACCTCAGGACACGTTGACAACAGTCTGAATATAACACCTCAGGACACGTTGACAACAGTCTGAATATAACACCTCAGGACACCTCAGGACACCTCAGGACACGTTGACAACAGTCTGAATATAACACCTCAGGACACCTCAGGACACGTTGACAACAGTCTGAATATAACACCTCAGGACACCTCAGGACACGTTGACAACAGTCTAAATATAACACCTCAGGACACGTTGACAACAGTCTGAATATAACACCTCAGGACACGTTGACAACAGTCTGAATATAACACCTCAGGACACCTCAGGACACGTTGACAACAGTCTGAATATAACACCTCAGGACACGTTGACAACAGTCTGAATATAACACCTCAGGACACGTTGACAACAGTCTGAATATAACACCTCAGGACACGTTGACAACAGTCTAAATATAACACCTCAGGACACGTTGACAACAGTCTGAATATAACACCTCAGGACACCTCAGGACACGTTGACAACAGTCTGAATATAACACCTCAGGACACCTCAGGACACGTTAACAACAGTCTGAATATAACACCTCAGGACACGTTGACAACAGTCTGAATATAACACCTCAGGACACCTCAGGACACGTTGACAACAGTCTGAATATAACACCTCAGGACACCTCAGGACACGTTGACAACAGTCTGAATATAACACCTCAGGACACCTCAGGACACGTTGACAACAGTCTGAATATAACACCTCAGGACACGTTGACAACAGTCTAAATATAACACCTCAGGACACGTTGACAACAGTCTAAATATAACACCTCAGGACACGTTGACAACAGTCTAAATATAACACCTCAGGACACGTTGACAACAGTCTGAATATAACACCTCAGGACACGTTGACAACAGTCTGAATATAACACCTCAGGACACGTTGACAACAGTCTGAATATAACACCTCAGGACACCTCAGGACACGTTGACAACAGTCTGAATATAACACCTCAGGACACCTCAGGACACCTCAGGACACGTTGACAACAGTCTAAATATAACACCTCAGGACACGTTGACAACAGTCTGAATATAACACCTCAGGACACCTCAGGACACCTCAGGACACGTTGACAACAGTCTGAATATAACACCTCAGGACACGTTGACAACAGTCTGAATATAACACCTCAGGACACCTCAGGACACCTCAGGACACCTCAGGACACGTTGACAACAGTCTGAATATAACACCTCAGGACACGTTGACAACAGTCTGAATATAACACCTCAGGACACCTCAGGACACCTCAGGACACGTTGACAACAGTCTGAATATAACACCTCAGGACACCTCAGGACACGTTGACAACAGTCTGAATATAACACCTCAGGACACCTCAGGACACGTTGACAACAGTCTAAATATAACACCTCAGGACACGTTGACAACAGTCTGAATATAACACCTCAGGACACCTCAGGACACGTTGACAACAGTCTAAATATAACACCTCAGGACACGTTGACAACAGTCTAAATATAACACCTCAGGACACGTTGACAACAGTCTAAATATAACACCTCAGGACACGTTGACAACAGTCTAAATATAACACCTCAGGACACCTCAGGACACCTCAGGACACGTTGACAACAGTCTGAATATAACACCTCAGGACACGTTGACAACAGTCTGAATATAACACCTCAGGACACCTCAGGACACCTCAGGACACGTTGACAACAGTCTGAATATAACACCTCAGGACACCTCAGGACACGTTGACAACAGTCTGAATATAACACCTCAGGACACCTCAGGACACGTTGACAACAGTCTAAATATAACACCTCAGGACACGTTGACAACAGTCTGAATATAACACCTCAGGACACGTTGACAACAGTCTGAATATAACACCTCAGGACACCTCAGGACACGTTGACAACAGTCTGAATATAACACCTCAGGACACGTTGACAACAGTCTGAATATAACACCTCAGGACACGTTGACAACAGTCTGAATATAACACCTCAGGACACGTTGACAACAGTCTAAATATAACACCTCAGGACACGTTGACAACAGTCTGAATATAACACCTCAGGACACCTCAGGACACGTTGACAACAGTCTGAATATAACACCTCAGGACACCTCAGGACACGTTGACAACAGTCTGAATATAACACCTCAGGACACCTCAGGACACCTCAGGACACGTTGACAACAGTCTGAATATAACACCTCAGGACACCTCAGGACACGTTGACAACAGTCTGAATATAACACCTCAGGACACCTCAGGACACGTTGACAACAGTCTGAATATAACACCTCAGGACACCTCAGGACACGTTGACAACAGTCTAAATATAACACCTCAGGACACCTCAGGACACCTCAGGACACGTTGACAACAGTCTGAATATAACACCTCAGGACACGTTGACAACAGTCTGAATATAACACCTCAGGACACGTTGACAACAGTCTAAATATAACACCTCAGGACACGTTGACAACAGTCTAAATATAACACCTCAGGACACCTTGACAGTCTACCTAGGACACCTCAGGACACGTTGACAACAGTCTAAATATAACACCTCAGGACACGTTGACAACAGTCTAAATATAACACCTCAGGACACCTCAGGACACCTCAGGACACGTTGACAACAGTCTAAATATAACACCTCAGGACACCTCAGGACACGTTGACAACAGTCTGAATATAACACCTCAGGACACGTTGACAACAGTCTGAATATAACACCTCAGGACACGTTGACAACAGTCTGAATATAACACCTCAGGACACCTCAGGACACGTTGACAACAGTCTGAATATAACACCTCAGGACATGTTGACAACAGTCTAAATATAACACCTCAGGACACGTTGACAACAGTCTGAATATAACACCTCAGGACACCTCAGGACACGTTGACAACAGTCTAAATATAACACCACAGGACACGTTGACAACAGTCTGAATATAACACCTCAGGACACGTTGACAACAGTCTGAATATAACACCTCAGGACACGTTGACAACAGTCTGAATATAACACCTCAGGACACCTCAGGACACGTTGACAACAGTCTGAATATAACACCTCAGGACACCTCAGGACACCTCAGGACACGTTGACAACAGTCTAAATATAACACCTCAGGACACGTTGACAACAGTCTGAATATAACACCTCAGGACACCTCAGGACACGTTGACAACAGTCTGAATATAACACCTCAGGACACCTCAGGACACGTTGACAACAGTCTGAATATAACACCTCAGGACACCTCAGGACACGTTGACAACAGTCTGAATATAACACCTCAGGACACGTTGACAACAGTCTAAATATAACACCTCAGGACACCTCAGGACACGTTGACAACAGTCTGAATATAACACCTCAGGACACGTTGACAACAGTCTGAATATAACACCTCAGGACACCTCAGGACACGTTGACAACAGTCTAAATATAACACCTCAGGACACCTCAGGACACGTTGACAACAGTCTGAATATAACACCTCAGGACACGTTGACAACAGTCTAAATATAACACCTCAGGACACGTTGACAACAGTCTAAATATAACACCTCAGGACACCTCAGGACACGTTGACAACAGTCTGAATATAACACCTCAGGACACGTTGACAACAGTCTGAATATAACACCTCAGGACACCTCAGGACACGTTGACAACAGTCTAAATATAACACCTCAGGACACGTTGACAACAGTCTGAATATAACACCTCAGGACACGTTGACAACAGTCTGAATATAACACCTCAGGACACCTCAGGACACGTTGACAACAGTCTAAATATAACACCTCAGGACACGTTGACAACAGTCTGAATATAACACCTCAGGACACGTTGACAACAGTCTGAATATAACACCTCAGGACACCTCAGGACATGTTGACAACAGTCTGAATATAACAACTCAGGACACGTTGACAACAGTCTGAATATAACACCTCAGGACACCTCAGGACACGTTGACAACAGTCTAAATATAACACCTCAGGACACGTTGACAACAGTCTGAATATAACACCTCAGGACACCTCAGGACACGTTGACAACAGTCTAAATATAACACCTCAGGACACCTCAGGACACCTCAGGACACCTCAGGACACGTTGACAACAGTCTGAATATAACACCTCAGGACACCTCAAGACACGTTGACAACAGTCTGAATATAACACCTCAGGACACCTCAGGACACGTTGACAACAGTCTGAATATAACACCTCAGGACACGTTGACAACAGTCTGAATATAACACCTCAGGACACCTCAGGACACCTCAGGACACGTTGACAACAGTCTGAATATAACACCTCAGGACACCTCAGGACACGTTGACAACAGTCTGAATATAACACCTCAGGACACGTTGACAACAGTCTAAATATAACACCTCAGGACACGTTGACAACAGTCTGAATATAACACCTCAGGACACGTTGACAACAGTCTAAATATAACACCTCAGGACACCTCAGGACACCTCAGGACACCTCAGGACACGTTGACAACAGTCTGAATATAACACCTCAGGACACGTTGACAACAGTCTGAATATAACACCTCAGGACACCTCAGGACACGTTGACAACAGTCTGAATATAACACCTCAGGACACCTCAGGACACGTTGACAACAGTCTGAATATAACACCTCAGGACACGTTGACAACAGTCTGAATATAACACCTCAGGACACGTTGACAACAGTCTGAATATAACACCTCAGGACACCTCAGGACACGTTGACAACAGTCTGAATATAACACCAGGACACCAGGACACGTTGACAACAGTCTGAATATAACACCTCAGGACACGTTGACAACAGTCTGAATATAACACCTCAGGACACGTTGACAACAGTCTGAATATAACACCTCAGGACACCTCAGGACACGTTGACAACAGTCTGAATATAACACCTCAGGACACCTCAGGACACCTCGTTGACAACAGTCTGAATATAACACCTCAGGACACGTTGACAACAGTCTGAATATAACACCTCAGGACACCTCAGGACACGTTGACAACAGTCTGAATATAACACCTCAGGACACCTCAGGACACGTTGACAACAGTCTGAATATAACACCTCAGGACACCTCAGACACGTTGACAACAGTCTGAATATAACACCTCAGGACACGTTGACAACAGTCTGAATATAACACCTCAGGACACCTCAGGACACGTTGACAACAGTCTGAATATAACACCTCAGGACACGTTGACAACAGTCTGAATATAACACCTCAGGACACCTCAGGACACGTTGACAACAGTCTAAATATAACACCTCAGGACACCTCAGGACACGTTGACAACAGTCTGAATATAACACCTCAGGACACGTTGACAACAGTCTGAATATAACACCTCAGGACACGTTGACAACAGTCTGAATATAACACCTCAGGACACCTCAGGACACGTTGACAACAGTCTGAATATAACACCTCAGGACACGTTGACAACAGTCTGAATATAACACCTCAGGACACCTCAGGACACGTTGACAACAGTCTAAATATAACACCTCAGGACACGTTGACAACAGTCTGAATATAACACCTCAGGACACGTTGACAACAGTCTGAATATAACACCTCAGGACACCTCAGGACATGTTGACAACAGTCTGAATATAACACCTCAGGACACGTTGACAACAGTCTGAATATAACACCTCAGGACACCTCAGGACACGTTGACAACAGTCTAAATATAACACCTCAGGACACCTCAGGACACGTTGACAACAGTCTGAATATAACACCTCAGGACACCTCAGGACACGTTGACAACAGTCTAAATATAACACCTCAGGACACCTCAGGACACCTCAGGACACCTCAGGACACGTTGACAACAGTCTGAATATAACACCTCAGGACACCTCAGGACACGTTGACAACAGTCTGAATATAACACCTCAGGACACCTCAGGACACGTTGACAACAGTCTGAATATAACACCTCAGGACACGTTGACAACAGTCTGAATATAACACCTCAGGACACCTCAGGACACCTCAGGACACGTTGACAACAGTCTGAATATAACACCTCAGGACACGTTGACAACAGTCTAAATATAACACCTCAGGACACGTTGACAACAGTCTGAATATAACACCTCAGGACACGTTGACAACAGTCTAAATATAACACCTCAGGACACCTCAGGACACCTCAGGACACCTCAGGACACGTTGACAACAGTCTGAATATAACACCTCAGGACACGTTGACAACAGTCTGAATATAACACCTCAGGACACCTCAGGACACGTTGACAACAGTCTAAATATAACACCTCAGGACACCTCAGGACACCTCAGGACACCTCAGGACACGTTGACAACAGTCTGAATATAACACCTCAGGACACCTCAGGACACGTTGACAACAGTCTGAATATAACTACTCAGGACACTTTGACAACAGTCTGAATATAACACCTCAGGACACGTTGACAACAGTCTGAATATAACACCTCAGGACACGTTGACAACAGTCTGAATATAACACCTCAGGACACGTTGACAACAGTCTGAATATAACACCTCAGGACACCTCAGGACACGTTGACAACAGTCTGAATATAACACCTCAGGACACGTTGACAACAGTCTGAATATAACACCTCAGGACACCTCAGGACACGTTGACAACAGTCTGAATATAACACCTCAGGACACGTTGACAACAGTCTGAATATAACACCTCAGGACACGTTGACAACAGTCTGAATATAACACCTCAGGACACGTTGACAACAGTCTGAATATAACACCTCAGGACACCTCAGGACACGTTGACAACAGTCTGAATATAACACCTCAGGACACCTCAGGACACCTCAGGACACGTTGACAACAGTCTAAATATAACACCTCAGGACACGTTGACAACAGTCTGAATATAACACCTCAGGACACCTCAGGACACGTTGACAACAGTCTGAATATAACACCTCAGGACACCTCAGGACACGTTGACAACAGTCTGAATATAACACCTCAGGACACGTTGACAACAGTCTGAATATAACACCTCAGGACACGTTGACAACAGTCTGAATATAACACCTCAGGACACCTCAGGACACGTTGACAACAGTCTGAATATAACACCTCAGGACACGTTGACAACAGTCTGAATATAACACCTCAGGACACCTCAGGACACGTTGACAACAGTCTGAATATAACACCTCAGGACACGTTGACAACAGTCTGAATATAACACCTCAGGACACGTTGACAACAGTCTGAATATAACACCTCAGGACACGTTGACAACAGTCTGAATATAACACCTCAGGACACCTCAGGACACCTCAGGACACGTTGACAACAGTCTAAATATAACACCTCAGGACACGTTGACAACAGTCTGAATATAACACCTCAGGACACCTCAGGACACGTTGACAACAGTCTGAATATAACACCTCAGGACACCTCAGGACACGTTGACAACAGTCTGAATATAACACCTCAGGACACCTCAGGACACGTTGACAACAGTCTGAATATAACACCTCAGGACACGTTGACAACAGTCTAAATATAACACCTCAGGACACCTCAGGACACGTTGACAACAGTCTGAATATAACACCTCAGGACACGTTGACAACAGTCTGAATATAACACCTCAGGACACCTCAGGACACGTTGACAACAGTCTAAATATAACACCTCAGGACACCTCAGGACACGTTGACAACAGTCTGAATATAACACCTCAGGACACGTTGACAACAGTCTAAATATAACACCTCAGGACACGTTGACAACAGTCTAAATATAACACCTCAGGACACCTCAGGACACGTTGACAACAGTCTGAATATAACACCTCAGGACACGTTGACAACAGTCTGAATATAACACCTCAGGACACCTCAGGACACGTTGACAACAGTCTAAATATAACACCTCAGGACACGTTGACAACAGTCTGAATATAACACCTCAGGACACGTTGACAACAGTCTGAATATAACACCTCAGGACACCTCAGGACACGTTGACAACAGTCTAAATATAACACCTCAGGACACGTTGACAACAGTCTGAATATAACACCTCAGGACACGTTGACAACAGTCTGAATATAACACCTCAGGACACCTCAGGACATGTTGACAACAGTCTGAATATAACACCTCAGGACACGTTGACAACAGTCTGAATATAACACCTCAGGACACCTCAGGACACGTTGACAACAGTCTAAATATAACACCTCAGGACACGTTGACAACAGTCTGAATATAACACCTCAGGACACCTCAGGACACGTTGACAACAGTCTAAATATAACACCTCAGGACACCTCAGGACACCTCTGGACACCTCAGGACACGTTGACAACAGTCTGAATATAACACCTCAGGACACCTCAGGACACGTTGACAACAGTCTGAATATAACACCTCAGGACACCTCAGGACACGTTGACAACAGTCTGAATATAACACCTCAGGACACGTTGACAACAGTCTGAATATAACACCTCAGGACACCTCAGGACACCTCAGGACACGTTGACAACAGTCTGAATATAACACCTCAGGACACCTCAGGACACGTTGACAACAGTCTGAATATAACACCTCAGGACACGTTGACAACAGTCTAAATATAACACCTCAGGACACGTTGACAACAGTCTGAATATAACACCTCAGGACACGTTGACAACAGTCTAAATATAACACCTCAGGACACCTCAGGACACCTCAGGACACCTCAGGACACGTTGACAACAGTCTGAATATAACACCTCAGGACACGTTGACAACAGTCTGAATATAACACCTCAGGACACCTCAGGACACGTTGACAACAGTCTAAATATAACACCTCAGGACACCTCAGGACACCTCAGGACACCTCAGGACACGTTGACAACAGTCTGAATATAACACCTCAGGACACCTCAGGACACGTTGACAACAGTCTGAATATAACTACTCAGGACACTTTGACAACAGTCTGAATATAACACCTCAGGACACGTTGACAACAGTCTGAATATAACACCTCAGGACACGTTGACAACAGTCTGAATATAACACCTCAGGACACGTTGACAACAGTCTGAATATAACACCTCAGGACACGTTGACAACAGTCTGAATATAACACCTCAGGACACGTTGACAACAGTCTGAATATAACACCTCAGGACACGTTGACAACAGTCAGGACATATAACACCTCAGGACACCTCAGGACACCTCAGGACACGTTGACAACAGTCTGAATATAACACCTCAGGACACCTCAGGACACGTTGACAACAGTCTGAATATAACACCTCAGGACACCTCAGGACACGTTGACAACAGTCTGAATATAACACCTCAGGACACCTCAGGACACGTTGACAACAGTCTGAATATAACACCTCAGGACACGTTGACAACAGTCTGAATATAACACCTCAGGACACCTCAGGACACGTTGACAACAGTCTGAATATAACACCTCAGGACACGTTGACAACAGTCTAAATATAACACCTCAGGACACGTTGACAACAGTCTGAATATAACACCTCAGGACACCTCAGGACACGTTGACAACAGTCTAAATATAACACCACAGGACACGTTGACAACAGTCTGAATATAACACCTCAGGACACGTTGACAACAGTCTGAATATAACACCTCAGGACACGTTGACAACAGTCTGAATATAACACCTCAGGACACCTCAGGACACGTTGACAACAGTCTGAATATAACACCTCAGGACACGTTGACAACAGTCTGAATATAACACCTCAGGACACCTCAGGACACCTCAGGACACGTTGACAACAGTCTGAATATAACACCTCAGGACACGTTGACAACAGTCTGAATATAACACCTCAGGACACCTCAGGACACGTTGACAACAGTCTGAATATAACACCTCAGGACACCTCAGGACACGTTGACAACAGTCTGAATATAACACCTCAGGACACGTTGACAACAGTCTAAATATAACACCTCAGGACACGTTGACAACAGTCTAAATATAACACCTCAGGACACCTCAGGACACGTTGACAACAGTCTGAATATAACACCTCAGGACACGTTGACAACAGTCTGAATATAACACCTCAGGACACCTCAGGACACCTCAGGACACCTCAGGACACGTTGACAACAGTCTGAATATAACACCTCAGGACACGTTGACAACAGTCTGAATATAACACCTCAGGACACCTCAGGACACGTTGACAACAGTCTAAATATAACACCTCAGGACACGTTGACAACAGTCTGAATATAACACCTCAGGACACGTTGACAACAGTCTGAATATAACACCTCAGGACACCTCAGGACATGTTGACAACAGTCTGAATATAACACCTCAGGACACGTTGACAACAGTCTGAATATAACACCTCAGGACACCTCAGGACACGTTGACAACAGTCTAAATATAACACCTCAGGACACGTTGACAACAGTCTGAATATAACACCTCAGGACACCTCAGGACACGTTGACAACAGTCTGAATATAACACCTCAGGACACCTCAGGACACGTTGACAACAGTCTAAATATAACACCTCAGGACACCTCAGGACACCTCAGGACACCTCAGGACACGTTGACAACAGTCTGAATATAACACCTCAGGACACCTCAGGACACGTTGACAACAGTCTGAATATAACACCTCAGGACACCTCAGGACACGTTGACAACAGTCTGAATATAACACCTCAGGACACCTCAGGACACGTTGACAACAGTCTGAATATAACACCTCAGGACACCTCAGGACACGTTGACAACAGTCTGAATATAACACCTCAGGACACGTTGACAACAGTCTAAATATAACACCTCAGGACACGTTGACAACAGTCTGAATATAACACCTCAGGACACGTTGACAACAGTCTGAATATAACACCTCAGGACACCTCAGGACACCTCAGGACACCTCAGGACACGTTGACAACAGTCTGAATATAACACCTCAGGACACGTTGACAACAGTCTGAATATAACACCTCAGGACACCTCAGGACACGTTGACAACAGTCTAAATATAACACCTCAGGACACCTCAGGACACCTCAGGACACGTTGACAACAGTCTGAATATAACACCTCAGGACACCTCAGGACACGTTGACAACAGTCTGAATATAACTACTCAGGACACTTTGACAACAGTCTGAATATAACACCTCAGGACACGTTGACAACAGTCTGAATATAACACCTCAGGACACGTTGACAACAGTCTGAATATAACACCTCAGGACACGTTGACAACAGTCTGAATATAACACCTCAGGACACCTCAGGACACGTTGACAACAGTCTGAATATAACACCTCAGGACACCTCAGGACACCTCAGGACACCTCAGGACACGTTGACAACAGTCTGAATATAACTACTCAGGACACGTTGACAACAGTCTGAATATAACACCTCAGGACACGTTGACAACAGTCTGAATATAACACCTCAGGACACGTTGACAACAGTCTGAATATAACACCTCAGGACACGTTGACAACAGTCTGAATATAACACCTCAGGACACGTTGACAACAGTCTGAATATAACACCTCAGGACACGTTGACAACAGTCTGAATATAACACCTCAGGACACGTTGACAACAGTCTGAATATAACACCTCAGGACACCTCAGGACACCTCAGGACACGTTGACAACAGTCTAAATATAACACCTCAGGACACGTTGACAACAGTCTGAATATAACACCTCAGGACACCTCAGGACACGTTGACAACAGTCTAAATATAACACCTCAGGACACGTTGACAACAGTCTGAATATAACACCTCAGGACACGTTGACAACAGTCTGAATATAACACCTCAGGACACGTTGACAACAGTCTGAATATAACACCTCAGGACACGTTGACAACAGTCTGAATATAACACCTCAGGACACCTCAGGACACGTTGACAACAGTCTGAATATAACACCTCAGGACACCTCAGGACACGTTGACAACAGTCTGAATATAACACCTCAGGACACGTTGACAACAGTCTGAATATAACACCTCAGGACACCTCAGGACACGTTGACAACAGTCTAAATATAACACCTCAGGACACCTCAGGACACGTTGACAACAGTCTGAATATAACACCTCAGGACACCTCAGGACACGTTGACAACAGTCTGAATATAACACCTCAGGACACCTCAGGACATGTTGACAACAGTCTGAATATAACACCTCAGGACACGTTGACAACAGTCTAAATATAACACCTCAGGATACCTCAGGACATGTTGACAACAGTCTGAATATAACACCTCAGGACACGTTGACAACAGTCTGAATATAACACCTCAGGACACCTCAGGACACGTTGACAACAGTCTGAATATAACACCTCAGGACACGTTGACAACAGTCTAAATATAACACCTCAGGACACGTTGACAACAGTCTGAATATAACACCTCAGGACACCTCAGGACACGTTGACAACAGTCTGAATATAACACCTCAGGACACCTCAGGACACCTCAGGACACGTTGACAACAGTCTGAATATAACACCTCAGGACACCTCAGGACACGTTGACAACAGTCTGAATATAACACCTCAGGACACCTCAGGACACGTTGACAACAGTCTAAATATAACACCTCAGGACACCTCAGGACACCTCAGGACACGTTGACAACAGTCTGAATATAACACCTCAGGACACCTCAGGACACGTTGACAACAGTCTGAATATAACTACTCAGGACACTTTGACAACAGTCTGAATATAACACCTCAGGACACGTTGACAACAGTCTGAATATAACACCTCAGGACACGTTGACAACAGTCTGAATATAACACCTCAGGACACGTTGACAACAGTCTGAATATAACACCTCAGGACACCTCAGGACACGTTGACAACAGTCTGAATATAACACCTCAGGACACCTCAGGACACCTCAGGACACCTCAGGACACGTTGACAACAGTCTGAATATAACTACTCAGGACACGTTGACAACAGTCTGAATATAACACCTCAGGACACGTTGACAACAGTCTGAATATAACACCTCAGGACACGTTGACAACAGTCTGAATATAACACCTCAGGACACGTTGACAACAGTCTGAATATAACACCTCAGGACACGTTGACAACAGTCTGAATATAACACCTCAGGACACGTTGACAACAGTCTGAATATAACACCTCAGGACACGTTGACAACAGTCTGAATATAACACCTCAGGACACCTCAGGACACCTCAGGACACGTTGACAACAGTCTAAATATAACACCTCAGGACACGTTGACAACAGTCTGAATATAACACCTCAGGACACCTCAGGACACGTTGACAACAGTCTGAATATAACACCTCAGGACACGTTGACAACAGTCTGAATATAACACCTCAGGACACGTTGACAACAGTCTGAATATAACACCTCAGGACACGTTGACAACAGTCTGAATATAACACCTCAGGACACGTTGACAACAGTCTGAATATAACACCTCAGGACACGTTGACAACAGTCTGAATATAACACCTCAGGACACGTTGACACAGTCTGAATATAACACCTCAGGACACCTCAGGACACGTTGACAACAGTCTGAATATAACACCTCAGGACACGTTGACAACAGTCTGAATATAACACCTCAGGACACCTCAGGACACGTTGACAACAGTCTAAATATAACACCTCAGGACACCTCAGGACACGTTGACAACAGTCTGAATATAACACCTCAGGACACCTCAGGACACGTTGACAACAGTCTGAATATAACACCTCAGGACACCTCAGGACATGTTGACAACAGTCTGAATATAACACCTCAGGACACGTTGACAACAGTCTAAATATAACACCTCAGGACACCTCAGGACATGTTGACAACAGTCTGAATATAACACCTCAGGACACGTTGACAACAGTCTGAATATAACACCTCAGGACACCTCAGGACACGTTGACAACAGTCTGAATATAACACCTCAGGACACGTTGACAACAGTCTGAATATAACACCTCAGGACACGTTGACAACAGTCTGAATATAACACCTCAGGACACGTTGACAACAGTCTGAATATAACACCTCAGGACACGTTGACAACAGTCTGAATATAACACCTCAGGACACGTTGACAACAGTCTAAATATAACACCTCAGGACACGTTGACAACAGTCTGAATATAACACCTCAGGACACCTCAGGACACCTCAGGACACGTTGACAACAGTCTAAATATAACACCTCAGGACACCTCAGGACACGTTGACAACAGTCTGAATATAACACCTCAGGACACGTTGACAACAGTCTAAATATAACACCTCAGGACACCTCAGGACACGTTGACAACAGTCTGAATATAACACCTCAGGACACCTCAGGACACGTTGACAACAGTCTGAATATAACACCTCAGGACACCTCAGGACACGTTGACAACAGTCTGAATATAACACCTCAGGACATGTTGACAACAGTCTGAATATAACACCTCAGGACACGTTGACAACAGTCTGAATATAACACCTCAGTACACCTCAGGACACCTCAGGACACCTCAGGACACGTTGACAACAGTCTGAATATAACACCTCAGGACACCTCAGGACACGTTGACAACAGTCTGAATATAACACCTCAGAACACCTCAGGACACGTTGACAACAGTCTGAATATAACACCTCAGGACACCTCAGGACACGTTGACAACAGTCTGAATATAACACCTCAGAACACCTCAGGACACGTTGACAACAGTCTGAATATAACACCTCAGGACACGTTGACAACAGTCTGAATATAACACCTCAGGACACGTTGACAACAGTCTAAATATAACACCTCAGGACACCTCAGGACACGTTGACAACAGTCTGAATATAACACCTCAGGACACGTTGACAACAGTCTGAATATAACACCTCAGGACACCTCAGGACACGTTGACAACAGTCTGAATATAACACCTCAGGACACGATAGCCCAAATAAGCAGTATGATTCTTCACAGTGAGATGTTTCATGAAACAATAAATTATCCATCTGCTATTTGTGCATTTACATAACGGAAAATATTTGCAAATCTTGTCTCGTGCAATGTGTTGTTTTTTCTAGCTGAGATGAGTGAGATGTGTTATGTTTAATAAACTATCAACAATAAAATCAGTTGTTAAGAAAATCTGTGTGTGTATGAATCATTATTAATCTCTGTGAGAGTGTGAATGATTATTAATCTCTGTCAGAGTGTGAATCATTATTAATCTCTGTCAGAGTGTGAATCATTATTAATCTCTGTCAGAGTGTGAATCATTATTAATCTCTGTGAGAGTGTGAATGATTATTAATCTCTGTGAGAGTGTGAATCATTATTAATCTCTGTCAGAGTGTGAATCATTATTAATCTCTGTCAGAGTGTGAATCATTATTAATCTCTGTCAGAGTGTGAATGATTATTAATCTCTGTGAGAGTGTGAATGATTATTAATCTCTGTCAGAGTGTGAATCATTATTAATCTCTGTGAGAGTGTGAATCATTATTAATCTCTGTCAGAGTGTGAATGATTATTAATCTCTGTGAGAGTGTGAATGATTATTAATCTCTGTGAGAGTGTGAATGATTATTAATCTCTGTCAGAGTGTGAATCATTATTAATCTCTGTGAGAGTGTGAATCATTATTAATCTCTGTCAGAGTGTGAATGATTATTAATCTCTGTGAGAGTGTGAATGATTATTAATCTCTGTGAGAGTGTGAATGATTATTAATCTCTGTCAGAGTGTGAATCATTATTAATCTCTGTGAGAGTGTGAATCATTATTAATCTCTGTCAGAGTGTGAATGATTATTAATCTCTGTCAGAGTGTGAATGATTATTAATCTCTGTGAGAGTGTGAATGATTATTAATCTCTGTCAGAGTGTGAATCATTATTAATCTCTGTGAGAGTGTGAATGATTATTAATCTCTGTGAGAGTGTGAATCATTATTAATCTCTGTCAGAGTGTGAATGATTATTAATCTCTGTGAGAGTGTGAATGATTATTAATCTGTCTGTGTGTGAATGATTGTTAATCTGTGTGGGTGTGAATGATTTTTAATCTGTGTGGGTGTGAATGATTTTTAATCTGTGTGGGTGTGAATGATTATTAATCTGTGTGGGTGTGAATGATTATTAATCTGTGTGGGTGTGAATGATAATTAATCTGTGCGGGTGTGAATGATAATTAATCTGTGTGGGTGTGAATGATAATTAATCTGTGTGGGTGTGAATGATTATTAATCTGTGTGGTTGTGAATGATAATTAATCTGTGTGGGTGTGAATGATTATTAATCTGTGTGGTTGTGAATGATTATTAATCTTTGTGGGTGTGAATGATAATTCATCTGTCTGGGTGTGAATGATTATTAATCTCTTTGAGAGTGTGAATGATTTTTAATCTGTGTAGGTGTGAATGATTATTAATCTGTGTAGGTGTGAATGATTATTCATCTCTGTGAGTGTGAATGATTATTAATCTGTGTAGGTGAGAATGATTTTTCTCAAACTTTAATCTACAGGTTTGTTTATTACATCTCAATTATAATTGTTCCATTTAAATACCCTTTAACTGCAGTTTGATTGAATTTTTATTTGCTTTTTTTGTTAGTTTCCTGCCTGATACTTTGTTTCCAACATTACAAATCCGTATCAGATCCAATGGCTGTTTACAAATGGCCCTTTTCTGTTTATCTCCACAATTACATTATCTAAACTGGGTTTCTGGCTGGATCCCATTATCTAAACTGAGTTTCTGGCTGATTCCAAAGAGCTGAAATCCATCACAGAGAATAAAAGCAGCTGGGCTGTTGTTCTGTATTCCACTGTCCATCCAACACCTCATCTCCAGTCCTGACTGTATACAACACCTCATCTCTAGTCCTGACTGCATCCAACACCTCATCTCCAGTCCTGACTGCATCCAACACCTCATCTCCAGTCCTGACTGCATACAACACCTCATCTCTAGTCCTGACTGCATCCAACACCTCATCTCCAGTCCTGACTGCATCCAACACCTCATCTCTAGTCCTGACTGCATACAACACCTCATCTCTAGTCATGACTGCATCCAACACCTCATCTCCAGTCCTGACTGCATCCAACACCTCATCTCCAGTCCTGACTGCATCCAACACCTCATCTCTAGTCCTGACTGCATACTACACCTCATCTCTAGTCCTGACTGCATACTACACCTCATCTCTAGTCCTGACTGTCCATCCAACACCTCATCTCCAGTCCTGACTGCATACAACACCTCATCTCCAGTCCTGACTGCATACAACACCTCATCTCCAGTCCTGACTGCATACAACACCTCATCTCTAGTCCTGACTGCATACAACACCTCATCTCCAGTCCTGACTGTATACAACACCTCATCTCTAGTCCTGACTGCATCCAACACCTCATCTCCAGTCCTGACTGTATACAACACCTCATCTCTAGTCCTGACTGCATCCAACACCTCATCTCCAGTCCTGACTGCATCCAACACCTCATCTCCAGTCCTGACTGCATCCAACACCTCATCTCCAGTCCTGACTGTATACAACACCTCATCTCTAGTCCTGACTGCATCCAACACCTCATCTCCAGTCCTGACTGCATCCAACACCTCATCTCCAGTCCTGACTGCATACAACACCTCATCTCTAGTCCTGACTGCATACAACACCTCATCTCCAGTCCTGACTGTATACAACACCTCATCTCTAGTCCTGACTGCATCCAACACCTCATCTCCAGTCCTGACTGTATACAACACCTCATCTCTAGTCCTGACTGCATCCAACACCTCATCTCCAGTCCTGACTGCATCCAACACCTCATCTCCAGTCCTGACTGCATCCAACACCTCATCTCCAGTCCTGACTGTATACAACACCTCATCTCTAGTCCTGACTGCATCCAACACCTCATCTCCAGTCCTGACTGCATCCAACACCTCATCTCCAGTCCTGACTGCATCCAACACCTCATCTCCAGTCCTGACTGCATACAACACCTCATCTCTAGTCCTGACTGCATACAACACCTCATCTCCAGTCCTGACTGCATCCAACACCTCATCTCTAGTCCTGACTGCATCCAACACCTCATCTCTAGTCCTGACTGCATACAACACCTCATCTCCAGTCCTGACTGCATCCAACACCTCATCTCCAGTCCTGACTGCATCCAACACCTCATCTCCAGTCCTGACTGCATCCAACACCTCATCTCTAGTCCTGACTGCATACTACACCTCATCTCTAGTCCTGACTGCATACTACACCTCATCTCTAGTCCTGACTGTCCATCCAACACCTCATCTCCAGTCCTGACTGCATCCAACACCTCATCTCCAGTCCTGACTGCATACAACACCTCATCTCCAGTCCTGACTGCATCCAACACCTCATCTCTAGTCCTGACTGCATACAACACCTCATCTCTAGTCCTGACTGCATACAACACCTCATCTCTAGTCCTGACTGCATACAACACCTCATCTTCAGTCCTGACTGCATCCAACACCTCATCTCTAGTCCTGACTGCATACAACACCTCATCTCCAGTCCTGACTGCATACAACACCTCATCTCTAGTCCTGACTGCATCCAACACCTCATCTATAGTCCTGACTGTATACAACACCTCATCTCCAGTCCTGACTGCATACAACACCTCATCTCCAGTCCTGACTGCATACAACACCTCATCTCCAGTCCTGAGTGCATACAACACCTCATCTCCAGTCCTGACTGCATACAACACCTCATCTCCAGTCCTGACTGCATACAACACCTCATCTCCAGTCCTGACTGCATACAACACCTCATCTCTAGTCCTGACTGCATCCAACACCTCATCTCTAGTCCTGACTGCATACAACACCTCATCTCTAGTCCTGACTGCATACAACACCTCATCTCCAGTCCTGACTGCATACAACACCTCATCTCCAGTCCTGACTGCATACTACACCTCATCTCTAGTCCTGACTGCATACAACACCTCATCTCTAGTCCTGACTGCATCCAACACCTCATCTCCAGTCCTGACTGCATACTACACCTCATCTCCAGTCCTGACTGCATACAGCACCTCATCTCTAGTCCTGACTGCATCCAACACCTCATCTCCAGTCCTGACTGCATACAACACCTCATCTCCAGTCCTGACTGCATACAACACCTCATCTCTAGTCCTGACTGCATCCAACACCTCATCTCCAGTCCTGACTGCATACTACTCCTCATCTCCAGTCCTGACTGTATACAACACCTCATCTCTAGTCCTGACTGCATCCAACACCTCATCTCCAGTCCTGACTGCATACAACACCTCATCTCTAGTCCTGACTGCATCCAACACCTCATCTCCAGTCCTGACTGCATACTACACCTCATCTCCAGTCCTGACTGCATACAACACCTCATCTCTAGTCCTGACTGCATCCAACACCTCATCTCCAGACCTGACTGCATACAACACCTCATCTCCAGTCCTGACTGTATACAACACCTCATCTCTAGTCCTGACTGCATCCAACACCTCATCTCCAGTCCTGACTGCATCCAACACCTCATCTCCAGTCCTGACTGCATCCAACACCTCATCTCCAGTCCTGACTGTATACAACACCTCATCTCTAGTCCTGACTGCATCCAACACCTCATCTCCAGTCCTGACTGCATCCAACACCTCATCTCCAGTCCTGACTGCATCCAACACCTCATCTCCAGTCCTGACTGCATACAACACCTCATCTCTAGTCCTGACTGCATACAACACCTCATCTCCAGTCCTGACTGCATCCAACACCTCATCTCTAGTCCTGACTGCATCCAACACCTCATCTCTAGTCCTGACTGCATACAACACCTCATCTCCAGTCCTGACTGCATCCAACACCTCATCTCCAGTCCTGACTGCATCCAACACCTCATCTCCAGTCCTGACTGCATCCAACACCTCATCTCTAGTCCTGACTGCATACTACACCTCATCTCTAGTCCTGACTGCATACTACACCTCATCTCTAGTCCTGACTGTCCATCCAACACCTCATCTCCAGTCCTGACTGCATACAACACCTCATCTCCAGTCCTGACTGCATACAACACCTCATCTCCAGTCCTGACTGCATCCAACACCTCATCTCTAGTCCTGACTGCATACAACACCTCATCTCTAGTCCTGACTGCATACAACACCTCATCTCTAGTCCTGACTGCATACAACACCTCATCTTCAGTCCTGACTGCATCCAACACCTCATCTCTAGTCCTGACTGCATACAACACCTCATCTCCAGTCCTGACTGCATACAACACCTCATCTCTAGTCCTGACTGCATCCAACACCTCATCTATAGTCCTGACTGTATACAACACCTCATCTCCAGTCCTGACTGCATACAACACCTCATCTCCAGTCCTGACTGCATACAACACCTCATCTCCAGTCCTGACTGCATACAACACCTCATCTCCAGTCCTGACTGCATACAACACCTCATCTCCAGTCCTGACTGCATACAACACCTCATCTCCAGTCCTGACTGCATACAACACCTCATCTCTAGTCCTGACTGCATCCAACACCTCATCTCTAGTCCTGACTGCATACAACACCTCATCTCTAGTCCTGACTGCATACAACACCTCATCTCCAGTCCTGACTGCATACAACACCTCATCTCCAGTCCTGACTGCATACTACACCTCATCTCTAGTCCTGACTGCATACAATACCTCATCTCTAGTCCTGACTGCATCCAACACCTCATCTCCAGTCCTGACTGCATACTACACCTCATCTCCAGTCCTGACTGCATACAACACCTCATCTCTAGTCCTGACTGCATCCAACACCTCATCTCCAGTCCTGACTGCATACAACACCTCATCTCCAGTCCTGACTGCATACAACACCTCATCTCTAGTCCTGACTGCATCCAACACCTCATCTCCAGTCCTGACTGCATACTACACCTCATCTCCAGTCCTGACTGTATACAACACCTCATCTCTAGTCCTGACTGCATCCAACACCTCATCTCCAGTCCTGACTGCATACTACATCATTTAAAATGTCTGATTTGTTTACTTCGTTTCTGATTATTGTTTATTTCACTTGCTTTGGTAATGTAAGCATATGGTTCTACTAGAGATGTGAAGGGAGAAGAGATGGTTCCTCAACGTGGTGTGAAGGGAGAAGAGATAGTTCCTCAACATGATGTGAAGGGAGAAGAGATGGTTCTACTATATGGTGTAAAGGGAGAAGAGATGGTTCTACTATATGATGTGAAGGGAGAAGAGATGGTTCTACTATATGATGTGAAGGGAGAAGAGATGGTTCTACTATATGATGTGAAGGGAGAAGAGATGGTTCTACTATATGATGTGAAGGGAGAAGAGATGGTTCTACTATATGATGTGAAGGGAGAAGAGATGGTTCCTCAACATGGTGTGAAGGGAGAAGAGATGGTTCTACTATATGGTGTGAAGGGAGAAGAGATGGTTCTACTATATGATGTGAAGGGAGAAGAGATGGTTCTACTATATGATGTGAAGGGAGAAGAGATGGTTCCTCAACGTGGTGTGAAGGGAGAAGAGATGGTTCTACTATATGATGTGAAGGGAGAAGAGATGGTTCTACTATATGATGTGAAGGGAGAAGAGATGGTTCTACTATATGATGTGAAGGGAGAAGAGATGGTTCCTCAATATGGTGTGAAGGGAGAAGAGATGGTTCTACTATATGGTGTGAAGGGAGAAGAGATGGTTCTACTATATGATGTGAAGGGAGAAGAGATGGTTCTACTATATGATGTGAAGGGAGTAGAGATGGTTCTACTATATGATGTGAAGGGAGAAGAGATGGTTCCTCAACATGGTGTGAAGGGAGAAGAGATGGTTCTACTATATGATGTGAAGGGAGAAGAGATGGTTCTGCTATATGATGTGAAGGGAGAGGAGATGGTTCTACTATATGATGTGAAGGGAGAAGAGATGGTTCTACTATATGATGTGAAGGGAGAAGAGATGGTTCCTCAACGTGGTGTGAAGGGAGAAGAGATGGTTCCTCAACATGGTGTGAAGGGAGAAGAGATGGTTCTACTATATGATGTGAAGGGAGAAGAGATGGTTCCTCAATATGGTGTGAAGGGAGAAGAGATGGTTCTACTATATGATGTGAAGGGAGAAGAGATGGTTCCTCAACATGGTGTGAAGGGAGAAGAGAAGGTTATACTATATGATGTGAAGGGAGAAGAGATGGTTCTACTATATGATGTGAAGGGAGAGGAGATGGTTCTACTATATGATGTGAAGGGAGAAGAGATGGTTCTATATTATGATGTGAAGGGAGAAGAGATGGTTCTACTATATGATGTGAAGGGAGAAGAGATGGTTCTACTATATGATGTGAAGGGAGAAGAGATGGTTCCTCAACATGGTGTGAAGGGAGAAGAGATGGTTCTACTATATGGTGTGAAGGGAGTAGAGATGGTTCTACTATATGATGTGAAGGGAGAAGAGATGGTTCCTCAACATGGTGTGAAGGGAGAAGAGATGGTTCTACTATATGGTGTGAAGGGAGAAGAGATGGTTCCTCAACATGATGTGAAGGGAGAAGAGATGGTTCCTCAACATGGTGTGAAGGGAGAAGAGATGGTTCTACTATATGATGTGAAGGGAGAAGAGATGGTTCCTCAACATGGTGTGAAGGGAGAAGAGATGGTTCTACTATATGGTGTGAAGGGAGAAGAGATGGTTCTACTATATGATGTGAAGGGAGAAGAGATGGTTCTACTATATGGTGTGAAGGGAGAAGAGATGGTTCCTCAACATGGTGTGAAGGAAGAAGAGATGGTTCCTCAACATGATGTGAAGGGAGAAGAGATGGTTCTACTATATGATGTGAAGGGAGAAGAGATGGTTCTACTATATGATGTGAAGGGAGAAGAGATGATTCCTCAACATGGTGAAGGGAGAAGAGATGGTTCCTCAACATGATGTGAAGGGAGTAGTGATGGTTCTACTATATGATGTGAAGGGAGAAGAGATGGTTCCTCAACATGGTGTGAAGGGAGAAGAGATGGTTCTACTATATTATGTGAAGGGAGAAGAGATGGTTCCTCAACATGGTGTGAAGGAAGAAGAGATGGTTCTACTATATGATGTGAAGGGAGAAGAGATGGTTCCTCAACATGATGTGAAGGGAGAAGAGATGGTTCCTCAACATGGTGTGAAGGAAGAAGAGATGGTTCTACTATATGATGTGAAGGGAGAAGAGATGGTTCCTCAACATGGTGTGAAGGAAGAAGAGATGGTTCCTCAACATGATGTGAAGGGAGAAGAGATGGTTCCTCAACATGGTGTGAAGGGAGAAGAGATGGTTCTACTATATGATGTGAAGGGAGAAGAGATGGTTCTACTATATGGTGTGAAGGAAGAAGAGATGGTTCCTCAACACGATGTGAAGGGAGTAGAGATGGGCTCTACAGCCACTTGAGAGATGAAGAACCTGAGGGGCAGGATAATGCCTTCTCTCCATGAAGATAGTGTATAATTACGCAGACAAACTGCCCTGGTTTACATAATCACACTACAGCTAGCTAGCTTACAAGTCATCGTGACAGTCCCCCCCTCCCCACTCTCTTCTCCACCTCTCTCCATCTTTCTCTTTCTCTCCCTCTCTCTTCTCCACCTCTCCTCTCTCTCTCTTTCCCCCCACTCTCTTCTCCGTCTCTCTCTCTCTCTGTCTCTCTCTTTCCCTCCCTCTCTCTTCTCCACCTCTCTCTCTCTCCGTCTCTCTCTTTCCCTCCCTCTCGATCACTGAATAGATTAACCCACTCCCAGATTACTGGTAATTATTTGCTGGAGCTCAGGGAGGAACTTGCTTTTCCTTGTTAAGCCCCGTGGCATTGGTCCCACTCCCAACCACAGAGAGAGAGAGAGAGAGAGAGAGCGAGAGAGAGAGAGAGAGAGAGAGAGAGAGAGAGCGAGAGAGAGACAGAGACAGAGACAGAGAGATGGAGGGCTAGAGAGAGAGGGGGAGAAAGGGAGAAAGAGAGAGAGAGAGATAGAGATAGTCAGATGGAGTCAATTGTGTGTGTGTGAGAGAGAGAGAGAGAAAGAGAGACAGAGAGTCAGATAGAGTCATAGAGATAGAGAGAAAGAGATAGAGATAGTCAGATGGAGTCAGAGAGATAGATAGAAAGAGAAATTGTGTGTGTGAGAGAGAGAGAGAGAGAGAGAGAGAGAGAGAGAGAGAGAGAGAGACAGAGAGACAGAGAGAGAGAGAGAGAGAGAGAGAGAGAGAGAGAGAGACAGAGAGAGAGAGAGTCAGAAGGAGTCATAGAGATAGATAGAAAGAGAAATTGTGTGTGTGTGAGAGAGAGAGAGAGAGAGAGAGAGAGAGAGAGAGAGAGAGAGAGACAGAGAGAGAGAGAGAGAGAGAGAGAGAGAGAGAGAGAGAGAGAGAGAGAGTCAGAAGGAGTCATAGAGATAGAGAGAAAGATATAGAGAAGACGGCATAACAGAGATGGATATGGGTGGCCTGTCCTGCCCTTGGCTTCATGCTAACTGGACCATCTTCCTAATCCTAGGTGCTCTCCAGACCCCTCTAGGTAATGCAGTCATGCATCACCAAATCTGCATCAAGTGTCAATCCAGCAGCTGAAGGGCTGTTTGAAGTCTCCTCTCTCTTCTCCTTCTCTGTCTTGTCTTTCCAATGTGGGTGGTGATGAAACCCTGATGGAGGCAGGCAACACATTCATCCACCCCCAGTAGACAGGCAGCAGAAATGACTGCAGGGGGGGGGGGATCCACATGTACACTGGTATCTGCATTATACTGTATCAGGATCACAACGCATCTCAGAGTATATGGAGTAGCTACGGGGGTTAGTGAGGATCATATTTCATCCGCTCTAGAAGTGAGGAAGGAGTGAAACTCAGTGATGTACCTGGACTCATTGTAGATAATGGTGTTGTTGACATAATGCATACGCAAGCATGATGAAGTGTCACGGATACACATGGAGTGGCAATTAGCTTGCCCTTGATCTTAATTAATCCCATTATAATACGCAGATGATAGAAAATATCATATACTGTCCAACATTTGCGGGTGAACAATATGCCTCTACGCGCAACAATTAGTTTAGGAGGAAAAAAACAAGGTGTTTTTGTTGTTGTTCAAAGGTGGGTAAAATGACATTTGCTGATGTGACATGAAATGTGTTTCTCAACCAAATAGCAGATGTCGAGAGAGTCTCGTTTAAATAGGCTCATTTTCCTGCCTCCAAATACAACATGTTAATCTGTCGCCTACCACCGCAACACACCGTAGGCTGTGACATAGCTTCTTTTTTTAATATATTACATACACACGAGCACGAGACAATTCCCCCTAGCAGGTTAACTAGATAGTCTCAAAGTTGTTGTTTTTCAGAAATAAAGATTCATCCATTCGTTCTCTAATTGTATAATATCGGGGCCAGTCACTCTAAGTGGTCGCGGCGTCACTATCAGAATACTAAACAGCTAAAGTCAACCTGGAGGCGCTGGCGGGTCTGTGACCAACATTCGATACTTTGGTTCCATATCGTTGTTCATGAACCTACTACACGACCCCGTAAAGGTACTTAACCAGAGGGTTCAGGAGGAAACGCACGAGATCCACAAGACTTAACCCCGCAACAACAACAAAAAGAGCACAAAATGACCCATCATGTAAAATGTGGTTATTGTAAGTTAATAATAAAAAATATCGTGATGTATTATATTACAAAACTGCAGTGCATGGTCGTTACTCAAGTCAGTCACAATCCACGAGTTACTAACCAAAGCAGCTCACGTATGCTATTCGGATGAGTGTACTGCAAGAATATCTATCGAGACTCCGCTCAAAGCCTGCATTGAGCGCAGCCGAAGAAAAATGCGTCCCTGGCTCTCCATCCAAAACCCCTGGCATTTTCCGCGCACGTCCATAAAGCTACAATCGATTTTCTCCCGGACCCAAAAATAAAGCAGAACCAGAAGAAATACTGCAATGACGTACCTTTCACACACGAGAACATCATTGAAAACATGAGATTCCAGAATATAATTCCAGTTCTAATCCTCATGGTTCTAGATTGAACTAAATCCGTCCGGCAACATTTAACGCTTCTTCTATTGATCATGTCAGATAGTTCGATAGATCCCGCGTAGTATCCGTCTCTATGCACAGTTTTCATATTTACAACTAAACGTGTATTTAGGTTGGGAAGTAATTCCTTTTCAGCCAGAGACAGCAATCCGTAGTGCTATGCCAGACGCTGAGAACGAAGCTAAAAGTGAACAGTGGATTTGAGGAGAGCACAGCAGCGGCAGCAACCTTGATGTGGACTCAACCATCTCGCCGAGAGGGCATCAAGTATAATCTCTGGTGTGTTCTTGTCTATCGCTGTATCTCCCTGCACCTCGCTGCCTCTCTGCTCTGCTCTGCTCAAACCTCCGCGATGGAAAGCTGTGCTTTAGAATGCTGCCGTATCAATCGGGCCATTCAACTGGACTCCGTGCATTTGCAAGCTGCTGAACAAATCATTACCTCAATAGAAAACCCAATAGAAGCACACGTGTATAAAACCAATGAGAGATAATGGCAGCGTGTTGTTTTGGGGGCAGCTGGATGTAAAGGCTTGACAGCAATGTCATTCTAAAAAAAAAGCTGAAGAAACAAACCCGCCTGCTTAGGCAACAGCAGAACTATCATTTATTGTCGCTGATGAGAATCACATTTGCAATACAACGACGAGATGATTATTGTAACGAATGCTGAACTGCACGAGGCAAGAGTTCTTCTGCCCTCTGCAGGTTTAGTAGTCACTTTAAACAGGAAGTGAATGCTGTGATTTAACTCGTCTTAACTGAAACAGCGCACCAAACTATTCCATCATTCGTTGTGAGGGTTTAGCCTATTTTTATGACGTTTTGGGAAGAAAAGTCTGTCCCTCTGATGCCTATAAAGTGTTCATTTAACGATTTAGTAGCTTGAAAAGTTCTAAGTCAATCTGAGCTATTGTTAAGTACATGCTGGGCTTTACTTCTGGCCATAAAGCAACACAATCTCACATTCAATTCGTGAAAATTTGTACAAAAAACTATTTCAGCAGATTTCGTGCATTTTTTTTTGTTGTTGTTGCGTTTTTGTGGCTTAATTCGTGTGAAAAGACTCGAATTTTTGTGCTACTTCATCTGTAGGAAAATACATTTTGGGGGGTTATTAGATATTATGGTGTTCTACACTTTTTGATGTTCCGCATCTATTTATGTATATATATTAAAAGTGTAAACAACCCGATATTGTTAATCAACCAGATTGTCACCAAAACAGTTATAACATAATAGTAGCCTTACATTGTAGCTTTCTTTTCATAAACACCAATACTGTTTTCTATGCTTGTGGTTAGAATGTAGCCTAGTGGTTAGAATGTAGCCTAGTGGTTAGAATGTAGCCTAGTGGTTAGAATGTTGGACTAGTGGTTAGAATGTAGCCTAATGGTTAGAATGTAGCCTAGTGGTTAGAATGTAGCCTCGTGGTTAGAATGTAGCCTAGTGGTTAGAATGTAGCCTAGTGGTTAGAATGTTGGACTAGTGGTTAGAATGTAGCCTCGTGGTTAGAATGTAGCCTAGTGGTTAGAATGTAGCCTCGTGGTTAGAATGTAGCCTAGTGGTTAGAATGTAGCCTCGTGGTTAGAATGTAGCCTAGTGGTTAGAATGTAGCCTAGTGGTTAGAATGTTGGACTAGTGGCTAGAATGTAGCCTAATGGTTAGAATGTAGCCTAGTGGTTAGAATGTAGCCTCGTGGTTAGAATGTAGCCTAGTGGTTAGAATGTTGGACTAGTAGCCAAAAAGTTGTAAAATCGAATCACCAAGCTGACAAGGTAAAAAATCTGTCCTTCTGCCCCTGAACAAGGCAGTTAACCCACTGTTCCCCTGAACAAGGCAGTTAACCCACTGTTCCCCTGAACAAGGCAGTTAACCCACTGTTCCCCTGAACAAGGCAGTTAACCCACTGTTCCCCTGAACAAGGCAGTTAACCCACTGTTCCCCTGAACAAGGCAGTTAACCCACTGTTCCCCTGAACAAGGCAGTTAACCCACTGTTCCCCTGAACAAGGCAGTTAACCCACTGTTCCCCTGAACAAGGCAGTTAACCCACTGTTCCCCAGGAAGGCCGTCATTGAAAATAAGGATTTGTTCTTAACTGACTTGCCTGGTTAAATAAAGGTTAAAATAATACTTTAGCATCATACTGGTAGAAAGGCTCTTTCCCTTTATGATTTCCTTCATAACACATTTCATATTTAGTGGAGCCTACATTACACAGTTTCCTTCATATTTAGTGGAGCCTACATTACACAGTTTCCTTCATATTTAGTGGAGCCTACATTACACAGTTTCCTTCATATTTAGTGGAGCCTACATTACACAGTTTCCTTCATATTTAGTGGAGCCTACATTACACAGTTTCCTTCATATTTAGTGGAGCCTACATTACACAGTTTCCTTCATATTTAGTGGAGCCTACATTACACAGTTTCCTTCATATTTAGTGGAGCCTACATTACACAGTTTCCTTCATTTACACAGTTTCCTTCATATTTAGTGGAGCCTACATTACAGTTCCTTCATATTTAGTGGAGCCTACATTACACAGTTTCCTTCATATTTAGTGGAGCCTACATTACACAGTTTCCTTCATATTTAGTGGAGCCTACATTACACAGTTTCCTTCATATTTAGTGGAGCCTACATTACACAGTTTCCTACATTTTAGTGGAGCCTACAGTTTCCTTCATATTTAGTGGAGCCTACATTACACAGTTTCCTTCATATTTAGTGGAGCCTTCACAGTTTCCTTCATTTTAGTGGAGCCTACATTACACAGTTTCCTTCATATTTAGTGGAGCCTACATTACACAGTTTCCTTCATATTTAGTGGAGCCTACATTACACAGTTTCCTTCATATTTAGTGGAGCCTACATTACACAGTTTCCTTCATATTTAGTGGAGCCTACATTACACAGTTTCCTTCATATTTAGTGGAGCCTACATTACACAGTTTCCTTCATATTTAGTGGAGCCTACATTACACAGTTTCCTTCATATTTAGTGGAGCCTACATTACACAGTTTCCTTCATATTTTAGTGGAGCCTACATTACACAGTTTCCTTCATATTTTAGTGGAGCCTACATTACACAGTTTCCTTCATATTTTAGTGGAGCCTACATTACACAGTTTCCTTCATAACACATTTCATACAAAGCTACAGTTGAAGTCAGAAGTTTACACCTTAGCCAAATACATTTAAACTCAGTTTTTTCACAATTCCTGACATTTAATCAGAGTAAAAATTCCCTGTATTAGGTCAGTTAGGAACATCACTTTATTTTAAGAATGTGAAATGTCAGAATAATAGTAGAGATAATTATTTGCTTCAGCTTTTATTTCTTTCATCACATTTCCAGTGGGTCAGAAGTTTACATACACTCAATTAGTGTTTGGTAGTATTGCCTTTAAATTGTTTAACTTGGGTCAAATATTTCGGATAGCCTTCCACAAGCTTCCCACAATAAGTTGGGTGAATTTTGGCCCATTCCTCCTGACAGAGCTGGTGTGACTGAGTCAGGTTTGTAGGCCTCCTTGCTCGCAAACACTTTTTCAGCCCACTATTTTTCTATAAGATTGAGGTCAGGGCTTTGTGGTGGCCAATACCTTGACTTTGTTGTCCTTAAGCCATTTTGCAACAGCTTTGGAAGTATACTTGGGGTCATTGTCCATTTGGAAGACCAATTTTGCAACCAAGCTTTAACTCCCTGACTGATGTCTTGAGATATTGCTTCAATATAGCCACATCCTTTTCTTTTCCTCATGATGCCATCTATTTTATGAAGTGCACCAGACCCTCCTGCAGCAAAGCACCCCCACAACATGACGCTGCCACCCCCGTGCTTCACGGTTTGGATGGTGTTCTTCGGTTTGCAAGCCTCCCCCTTTATCCTCCAAACATAACAATGGTCATTATGGCCAAACAGTTCTATTTTTGTTTCATCAGACCAGAGGACATTTCTCCAAAAAGTACGATCTTTGTCCCCATGTGCAGTTGCAAACCGTAATCTGGCTTTTTTTATGGCGGTTTTGGAGCAGTGGCTTCTTCCTTGCTGAGCGGCCTTTCAGGTTATGTCGATACAGGACTCATTTTACTGTGGATAAAGATACTTTTGTACCGGTTTTCTCCAGAATCTTCACAAGGTCCTTTGCTGTTGTTCTGGGATTGATTTGTACTTTTCGCACCAAAGTACGTTCATCTCTATGAGACAGAATGCGTTTCCTTCTTGAGCGGTATGACTGCTGTGTGGTCTCATGGTGTTTAAACTTGCGTACTATTGTTTGTACAGATGAATGTGGTACCTTCAGGGATGAACCAGACTTGTGGAGATCTACAATTATTTTTCTGAGGTTTTGGCTGATTTCTTTTGATTTTCCCATTATGTCAAGCAAAGACTAACTGAGTTTGAAGGTAGACCTTGAAATACATCCACAGGTACACCTCCTATTGACTCAGATGATGTCAATTAGCCAATCAGAAGCTTCCAAAGCCATGACATCATTTCCCAAGCTGTTTAAAGGCACAGTCAACTAAATGTATGTAAACCTCTGACCCACTGGAATTGTGATACATGTGAATTATAAGTGAAATAATCTGTCTGTAAACAATTGTTGGAAAAATGACTTGTGTCATGCACAAAGTAGATGTCCTAACCGACTTGCCAAAACTAGAGTTTGTTAGTGGTTGAAGTGGTTGAAAAACAAGTTTTAATGACTCCAACCTAAGTGTCTGTAAACGTCCGACCTCAACTGTATGTTCTAATTCAGTGAGGGACCAGATTGGAGATTTTAAAAAATACAGACGTATTTATTATTATTTTTGGAACGATGAAGGTTGATGATTGGGGAATGAGGATATATTTTATGATGGAAAATTTATAGTACACACACACACACACACACACCACACACACACTTTGTTGGTACTCATGTTATAGCCAACTCTTGACTTTTGTATTAATTATTTTTAATACAATATTTGTATTTAGTTGTCATGTATTCATTATCTTTAACTGGTGAAATGTTTTTAGTTTCATGTTTCAGTAATGATTAACATGGTTAAAAAGTCTCAAGTCTCAAGTCTCAAGTGTCAAGTCTCAAGTCTCAAGTCTCAAGTCTCAAGTCTCAAGTCTCAAGTTTCAAGTCTTAAGGCTTTTAGTGTATTTGGCTTTTTTTATACACATTCTGTATTTCCACTGAAGAAAAAGCAACAATTAATCAACAAACTACTGTAAATAAATGGACTCTACTCGTTATAAAACAGGAAATGTCTCTCTGTAAATAAATGGACTCTACCCGTTATAAAACAGGAAATGTCTCTCTGTAAATAAATTGACTCTACCCGTTATGAAACAGGAAATGTCTCTCTGTAAATAAATGGACTCTACCCGTTATAAAACAGGAAATGTCTCTCTGTAAATAAATGGACTCTACCCGTTATGAAACAGGAAATGTCTCTCTGTAAATAAATGGACTCTACTCGTTATAAAACAGGAAATGTCTCTCTGTAAATAAATGGACTCTACTCGTTATAAAACAGGAAATGTCTCTCTGTAAATAAATGGACTCTACCCGTTATAAAACAGGAAATGTCTCTCTGTAAATAAATGGACTCTACTCGTTATAAAACAGGAAATGTCTCTCTGTAAATAAATGGACTCTACCCGTTATAAAACAGGAAATGTCTCTCTGTAAATAAATGGACTCTACCCGTTATAAAACAGGAAATGTCTCTCTGTAAATAAAGGGTGAGAAGTGCTCAGTCTGAAGCCGTTCAGCTATAGGTTTCACACCCCTGTCATAACCTTTACAACATGTCTTATTTGCAGCCTCTGGGGTACAACATGTTGGGCAAAGTGATATAGGAGAGTCTGACCTATAACCTCTATCTTGAGCTCAGTCTTCGCCAATGAGAACCAAAAAAAAGGGGGCCTAGCTTCGTCCTTCATGACTGGGAAAGGCCTCGATTCTAGGCCGTAGAAAATCCTCCATCCCCCATCTCATTAGATCAGAACAGGGTGGATTCAACAGTGATTCATATTACTGGTTTTACTTTTAAAAATGTAAAAGTAAAAAGAAGAAAAGTTGTGTTTTGCTGCATAACACACTTACATCATCTGTCTACCTATAAGATGTGGATACCTGTCAGGCTATTAGATATATACAGTACAGGTACAACAGAACAGCATGGTTGTAATAACACACTTACATCATCTGTCTACCTATAAGATGTGGATCCCTGTCAGGTTATTAGATATATACAGTACAGTTACAACAGAACAGCATGCTTGTAATAACACACTTACATCATCTGTCTACCTATAAGATGTGGATCCCTGTCAGGCTATTAGATATATACAGTACAGTTACAACAGAACAGTATGGTTGTAATAACACACTTACATCATCTGTCTACCTATAAGATGTGGATCCCTGTCAGGCTATTAGATATATACAGTACAGTTACAACAGAACAGTATGGTTGTAATAACACACTTACATCATCTGTCTACCTATAAGATGTGGATCCCTGTCAGGTTATTAGATATATACAGTACAGGTACAACAGAACAGTATGGTTGTAATAACACACTTACATCATCTGTCTACCTATAAGATGTGGATCCCTGTCAGACTATTAGATATATACAGTACAGTTACAACAGAACAGTATGGTTGTAATAACACTTTTTATAAAGCAGGTCGTTTTGTAAATGTGTTTGTTTTTTGGGTTCCAACACTGGTAAGTTAAATGACATCAATTAGACTACAGTCACAGAGGATTTTCTTCTGAATCACTGGTCAGGGAATAACACTTTCCATTCAGCTTCAGGCTGATTACACATTTTATTTATTATTTTACCTTTATTTAACCAGGCAAGTCAGTTAAGAACAAATTCTTATTTTCAATGACGGCCTAGGAACAGTGGGTTAACTGCCTTGTACCTTGTCAGCTCGGGGGTTTGAACTTGCAACCTTCCGGTTACTAGTCCAAAGCTCTAACCACTAGGCTACCCTGCCTCCTCTACACTCTAACCACTAGGCTACCCTGCCTCCTCTACACTCTAACCACTAGGCTACCCTGCCTCCTCTACACTCTAACCACTAGGCTACCCTGCCTCCTCTACACTCTAACCACTAGGCTACCCTGCCGCCTCTACACTCTAACCACTAGGCTACCCTGCCTCCTCTACACTCTAACCACTAGGCTACCCTGCCACCTCTACACTCTAACCACTAGGCTACCCTGCCGTCTCTAAACTCTAACCACTAGGCTACCCTGCCCCCTCTACACTCTAACCACTAGGCTACCCTGCCACCTCTACACTCTAACCACTAGGCTACCCTGCCGCCTCTACACTCTAACCACTAGGCTACCCTGCCACCTCTACACTCTAACCACTAGGCTACCCTGCCGCCTCTTGTACTCTAACCACTAGGCTACCCTGCCGCCTCTACACTCTAACCACTAGGCTACCCTGCCGCCCCTCCACTCTAACCACTAGGCTACCCTGCCGCCTCTGACTCTAACCACTAGGCTACCCTGCCGCCCTCCACTCTAACCACTAGGCTACCCTGCCGCCTCTACACTCTAACCACTAGGCTACCCTGCCGCCTCTACACTCTAACCACTAGGCTACCCTGCCTCCCCTCCACTCTAACCACTAGGCTACCCTGCCCCCCTCTACACTCTAACCACTAGGCTACCCTGCCCCTCTACACTCTAACCACTAGGCTACCCTGCCGCCTCTACACTCTAACCACTAGGCTACCCTGCCGCCCTCCACTCTAACCACTAGGCTACCCTGCCCCCTCTACACTCTAACCACTAGGCTACCCTGCCACCCCTCCACTCTAACCACTAGGCTACCCTGCCGCCTCTACACTCTAACCACTAGGCTACCCTGCCACCCCTCCACTCTAACCACTAGGCTACCCTGACGCCTCTACACTCTAACCACTAGGCTACCCTGCCTCCTCTACACTCTAACCACTAGGCTACCCTGCCGCCTCTACACTCTAACCACTAGGCTACCCTGCCGCCCCTCCACTCTAACCACTAGGCTACCCTGCCGCCCTACACTCTAACCACTAGGGCTACCCTGCCGCCCCTACACTCTAACCACTAGGCTACCCTGCCCCCTCTAAACTCTAACCACTAGGCTACCCTGCCGCCCCTCCACTCTAACCACTAGGCTACCCTGCCACCCCTCCACTCTAACCACTAGGCTACCCTGCCTCCTCTACACTCTAACCACTAGGCTACCCTGCCTCCTCTACACTCTAACCACTAGGCTACCCTGCCCCCTCTACACTCTAACCACTAGGCTACCCTGCCGCCTCTACACTCTAACCACTAGGCTACCCTGCCACCTCTACACTCTAACCACCAGGCTAACCTGCCGCCCTCCACTCTAACCACTAGGCTACCCTCCCGCCTCTACACTCTAACCACCAGGCTAACCTGCCGCCCCTCCACTCTAACCACTAGGCTACCCTCCGCCTCTACACTCTAACCACTAGGCTACCCTGCCGCCCTCCACTCTAACCACTTGGCTACCCTGCCGCCTCTACACTCTAACCACTAGGCTACCCTGCCCCCTCTACACTCTAACCACTAGGCTACCCTGCCCCCTCTACACTCTAACCACTAGGCTACCCTGCCGCCTCTACACTCTAACCACCAGGCTACCCTGCCGCCCCGCCCCTCCACTCTAACCACCAGGCTACCCTGCCGCCCTCCACTCTAACCACCAGGCTACCCTGCCCCCTCTACACTCTAACCACCAGGCTACCCTGCCGCCTCTACACTCTAACCACTAGGCTACCCTGCCACGTCTACACTCTAACCACCAGGCTACCCTGCCACGTCTACACTCTAACCACCAGGCTACCCTGCCACGTCTACACTCTAACCACCAGGCTACCCTGCCGCCCCTCCACTCTAACCACCAGGCTACCCTACCGCCTCTACACTCTAACCACCAGGCTACCCTGCCACCCCTCCACTCTAACCACCAGGCTACCCTGCCGCCTCTACACTCTAACCACTAGGCTACCCTGCCGCCTCTACACTCTAACCACCAGGCTACCCTGCCCCCTCTACACTCTAACCACTAGGCTACCCTGCCGCCTCTACACTCTAACCACTAGGCTACCCTGCCACCTCTACACTCTAACCACCAGGCTAACCTGCCGCCCCTCCACTCTAACCACTAGGCTACCCTCCCGCCTCTACACTCTAACCACCAGGCTAACCTGCCGCCCCTCCACTCTAACCACTAGGCTACCCTCCCGCCTCTACACTCTAACCACTAGGCTACCCTGCCGCCCCTCCACTCTAACCACTTGGCTACCCTGCCGCCTCTACACTCTAACCACTAGGCTACCCTGCCCCCTCTACACTCTAACCACTAGGCTACCCTGCCCCCTCTACACTCTAACCACTAGGCTACCCTGCCGCCTCTACACTCTAACCACCAGGCTACCCTGCCGCCCCGCCCCTCCACTCTAACCACCAGGCTACCCTGCCGCCCCTCCACTCTAACCACCAGGCTACCCTGCCCCCTCTACACTCTAACCACCAGGCTACCCTGCCGCCTCTACACTCTAACCACTAGGCTACCCTGCCACGTCTACACTCTAACCACCAGGCTACCCTGCCACGTCTACACTCTAACCACCAGGCACCCTGCCACGTCTACACTCTAACCACCAGGCTACCCTGCCGCCCCTCCACTCTAACCACTAGGCTACCCTGCCACCCCTCCACTCTAACCACTAGGCTACCCTGCCCCCTCTACACTCTAACCACTAGGCTACCTGCCTCCTCTACACTCTAACCACCAGGCTACCCTGCCGCCTCTACACTCTAACCACTAGGCTACCCTGCCGCCTACACTCTAACCACTAGGCTACCCTGCCGCCTCTACACTCTAACCACTAGGCTACCCTGCCGCCTCTACACTCTAACCACTAGGCTACCCTGCCGCCTCTACACTCTAACCACTAGGCTACCCTGCCTCCTCTACACTCTAACCACTAGGCTACCCTGCCCCCTCTACACTCTAACCACTAGGCTACCCTGCCGCCTCTACACTCTAACCACTAGGCTACCCTGCCACCTCTACACTCTAACCACCAGGCTAACCTGCCGCCCCTCCACTCTAACCACTAGGCTACCCTCCCGCCTCTACACTCTAACCACCAGGCTAACCTGCCGCCCTCCACTCTAACCACTAGGCTACCCTCCCGCCTCTACACTCTAACCACTAGGCTACCCTGCCGCCCTCCACTCTAACCACTTGGCTACCCTGCCGCCTCTACACTCTAACCACTAGGCTACCCTGCCCCTCTACACTCTAACCACTAGGCTACCCTGCCCCCTCTACACTCTAACCACTAGGCTACCCTGCCGCCTCTACACTCTAACCACTAGGCTACCCTGCCACCTCTACACTCTAACCACCAGGCTAACCTGCCGCCCCTCCACTCTAACCACTAGGCTACCCTCCCGCCTCTACACTCTAACCACCAGGCTAACCTGCCGCCCCTCCACTCTAACCACTAGGCTACCCTCCCGCCTCTACACTCTAACCACTAGGCTACCCTGCCGCCCCTCCACTCTAACCACTTGGCTACCCTGCCGCCTCTACACTCTAACCACTAGGCTACCCTGCCCCCTCTACACTCTAACCACTAGGCTACCCTGCCCCCTCTACACTCTAACCACTAGGCTACCCTGCCGCCTCTACACTCTAACCACCAGGCTACCCTGCCGCCCGCCCCTCCACTCTAACCACCAGGCTACCCTGCCGCCCCTCCACTCTAACCACCAGGCTACCCCTCCCCCTCTACACTCTAACCACCAGGCTACCCTGCCGCCTCTACACTCTAACCACTAGGCTACCCTGCCACGTCTACACTCTAACCACCAGGCTACCCTGCCACGTCTACACTCTAACCACCAGGCTACCCTGCCGCCCCTCCACTCTAACCACCAGGCTACCCTGCCGCCCCTCCACTCTAACCACCAGGCTACCCTGCCGCCTCTACACTCTAACCACTAGGCTACCCTGCCGCCTCTACACTCTAACCACTAGGCTACCCTGCCGCCTCTACACTCTAACCACTAGGCTACCCTGCCGCCTCTACACTCTAACCACTAGGCTACCCTGCCGCCTCTACACTCTAACCACTAGGCTACCCTGCCTCCTCTACACTCTAACCACTAGGCTACCCTGCCCCCTCTACACTCTAACCACTAGGCTACCCTGCCGCCTCTACACTCTAACCACTAGGCTACCCTCCCGCCTCTACACTCTAACCACTAGGCTACCCTGCCGCCCCTCCACTCTAACCACTTGGCTACCCTGCCGCCTCTACACTCTAACCACTAGGCTACCCTGCCCCTCTACACTCTAACCACTAGGCTACCCTGCCCCCTCTACACTCTAACCACTAGGCTACCCTGCCGCCTCTACACTCTAACCACCAGGCTACCCTGCCGCCCCGCCCCTCCACTCTAACCACCAGGCTACCCTGCCGCCCTCCACTCTAACCACCAGGCTACCCTGCCCCCTCTACACTCTAACCACCAGGCTACCCTGCCGCCCCTCCACTCTAACCACTAGGCTACCCTGCCACGTCTACACTCTAACCACCAGGCTACCCTGCCACGCCTACACTCTAACCACCAGGCTACCCTGCCGCCCTCCACTCTAACCACCAGGCTACCCTGCCGCCCTCCACTCTAACCACCAGGCTACCCTACCGCCTCTACACTCTAACCACCAGGCTACCCTGCCACCCCTCCACTCTAACCACCAGGCTACCCTGCCGCCTCTACACTCTAACCACTAGGCTACCCTGCCGCCTCTACACTCTAACCACTAGGCTACCCTGCCGCCTCTACACTCTAACCACTAGGCTACCCTGCCGCCTCTACACTCTAACCACTAGGCTACCCTGCCGCCTCTACACTCTAACCACTAGGCTACCCTGCCGCCTCTACACTCTAACCACTAGGCTACCCTGCCGCCTCTACACTCTAACCACTAGGCTACCCTGCCGCCTCTACACTCTAACCACTAGGCTACCCTGCCGCCTCTACACTCTAACCACTAGGCTACCCTGCCGCCTCTACACTCTAACCACTAGGCTACCCTGCCGCCTCTACACTCTAACCACTAGGCTACCCTGCCGCCTCTACACTCTAACCACTAGGCTACCCTGCCGCCTCTACACTCTAACCACTAGGCTACCCTGCCGCCTCTACACTCTAACCACTAGGCTACCCTGCCGCCTCTACACTCTAACCACTAGGCTACCCTGCCGCCTCTACACTCTAACCACTAGGCTACCCTGTCGCCCCACATGTAGTGAATACTTCCATCCTCCACTCTCATTGTTGCTGATCCATTGTTCACTAGATCAATGTAATACCACCCAACACAATGTAATACCACCCAACACAATGTAATACCACCCAACACAATGTAATACCACCCAACACCATGTAATACCACCCAACACAATGTAATACCACCCAACACCATGTAATACCACCCAACACAATGTAATACCACCCAACACAATGTAATACCACCCAACACCATGTAATACCACCCAACACAATGTAATACCACCCAACACAATGTAATACCACCCAACACCATGTAATACCACCCAACACAATGTAATACCACCCAACACAATGTAATACCACCCAACACAATGTAATACCACCCAACACAATGTAATACCACCCAACACCATGTAATACCACCCAACACAATGTAATACCACCCAACACCATGTAATACCACCCAACACAATGTAATACCACCCAACACGATGTAATACCACCCAACACGATGTAATACCACCCAACACGATGTAATACCACCCAACACGATGTAATACCACCCAACACAATGTAATACCACCCAACACGATGTAATACCACCCAACACAATGTAATACCACCCAACACAATATAATACCACCCAACACAATGTTGAGAAACAGAATGCTTCCCATCACTAGATCACATAAGCGGGACGTGATCCCAACGCTGCCACCAGTGTAGCGGAAGGAAGTGAAAGCTGCAACAGGGACTCTAACCAGGGCTCAACAGAATGCTTCCCTCCACTAGATCACATAAGCGGGACGTGAGCGGGACGTGATCCCAACGCTGCCACCAATGTAGTGGAAGGAAGTGAAAGCTGCAACAGGGACTGTAACCTGGGCTCATACGTGACAAAATGAGCTGCAACAGGGACTGTAACCAGGGCTCATAGATGACAAAATGAGCTGCAACAGGGACTGTAACCAGGGCTCATACGTGACAAAATGAGCTGCAACAGGGACTGTAACCAGGGGTCATACGTGACAAAATGAGCTGCAACAGGGACTGTAACCAGGGCTCATATGTGACAAAATGAGCTGCAACAGGGACTGTAACCAGGGCTCATACGTGACAAAATGAGCTGCAACAGGGACTGTAACCAGGGCTCATACGTGACAAAATGAGCTGCAACAGGGACTGTAACCAGGGCTCATACGTGACAAAATGAGCTGCAACAGGGACTCTAACCAGGGCTCATACGTGACAAAATGAGCTGCAAACAGGGACTGTAACCAGGGCTCATACGTGACAAAATGAGCTGCAACAGGGACTGTAACCAGGGCTCATAGATGACAAAATGAGCTGCAACCGGGACTGTAACCAGGGCTCATACGTGACAAAATGAGCTGCAAACAGGGACTGTAACCAGGGCTCATACGTGACAAAATGAGCTGCAACAGGGACTGTAACCAGGGCTCATACGTGACAAAATGAGCTGCAACAGGGACTGTAACCAGGGCTCATACGTGACAAAATGAGCTGCAAACAGGGACTGTAACCAGGGCTCATACATGACAAAATGAGCTGCAACCGGGACTCTAACCAGGGCTCATACGTGACAAAATGAGCTGCAACCGGGACTGTAACCAGGGCTCATACGTGACAAAATGAGCTGCAACAGGGACTCTAACCAGGGCTCATACGTGACAAAATGAGCTGCAACAGGGACTGTAACCAGGGCTCATACGTGACAAAATGAGCAGCAATAGGGACTGTAACCAGGGCTTATACGTGACAAAATGAGCTGCAATAGGGATTGTAACCAGGGCTCATAGATGACAAAATGAGCTGCAATAGGGACTGTAACCAGGGCTCATAGATGACAAAATGAGCTGCAACAGGGACTGTAACCAGGGCTCATACGTGACAAAATGAGCTGCAACCGGGACTGTAACCAGGGCTCATACGTGACAAAATGAGCTGCAAACAGGGACTGTAACCAGGGCTCATACGTGACAAAATGAGCTGCAACAGGGACTGTAACCAGGGCTCATACGTGACAAAATGAGCTGCAACAGGGACTGTAACCAGGGCTCATACGTGACAAAATGAGCTGCAAACAGGGACTGTAACCAGGGCTCATACATGACAAAATGAGCTGCAACAGGGACTCTAACCAGGGCTCATACGTGACAAAATGAGCTGCAACAGGGACTGTAACCAGGGCTCATACGTGACAAAATGAGCTGCAACAGGGACTGTAACCAGGGCTCATACGTGACAAAATGAGCTGCAACCGGGACTGTAACCAGGGCTCATACGTGACAAAATGAGCTGCAACAGGGACTCTAACCAGGGCTCATACGTGACAAAATGAGCTGCAACAGGGACTGTAACCAGGGCTCATACGTGACAAAATGAGCTGCAATAGGGACTGTAACCAGGGCTTATACGTGACAAAATGAGCTGCAATAGGGACTGTAACCAGGGCTCATAGATGACAAAATGAGCTGCAATAGGGACTGTAACCAGGGCTCATAGATGACAAAATGAGCTGCAACAGGGACTGTAACCAGGGCTCATACGTGACAAAATGAGCTGCAACCGGGACTGTAACCAGGGCTCATACGTGACAAAATGAGCTGCAAACAGGGACTGTAACCAGGGCTCATACGTGACAAAATGAGCTGCAACAGGGACTGTAACCAGGGCTCATACGTGACAAAATGAGCTGCAACAGGGACTGTAACCAGGGCTCATACGTGACAAAATGAGCTGCAAACAGGGACTGTAACCAGGGCTCATACATGACAAAATGAGCTGCAACCGGGACTCTAACCAGGGCTCATACGTGACAAAATGAGCTGCAACCGGGACTGTAACCAGGGCTCATACGTGACAAAATGAGCTGCAACAGGGACTCTAACCAGGGCTCATACGTGACAAAATGAGCTGCAACAGGGACTGTAACCAGGGCTCATACGTGACAAAATGAGCTGCAATAGGGACTGTAACCAGGGCTTATACGTGACAAAATGAGCTGCAATAGGGACTGTAACCAGGGCTCATAGATGACAAAATGAGCTGCAATAGGGACTGTAACCAGGGCTCATAGATGACAAAATGAGCTGCAACAGGGACTGTAACCAGGGCTCATACGTGACAAAATGAGCTGCAATAGGGACTGTAACCAGGGCTCATAGATGACAAAATGAGCTGCAACAGGGACTGTAACCAGGGCTCATACGTGACAAAATGAGCTGCAATAGGGAATGTAACCAGGGCTCATAGATGACAAAATGAGCTGCAAACAGGGACTGTAACCAGGGCTCATAGATGACAAAATGAGCTGCAACCGGGACTGTAACCAGGGCTCATAGATGACAAAATGAGCTGCAAACAGGGACTGTAACCAGGGCTCATAGATGACAAAATGAGCTGCAAACAGGGACTCTAACCAGGGCTCATACGTGACAAAATGAGCTGCAACAGGGACTCTAACCAGGGCTCATACGTGACAAAATGAGCTGCAACAGGGACTGTAATCAGGGCTCATACGTGACAAAATGAGCTGCAACAGGGACTCTAACCTGGGCTCATACGTGACAAAATGAGCTGCAACAGGGACCGTAACCAGGGCTCATATGTGACAAAATGAGCTGCAAACAGGGACTGTAACCAGGGCTCATACGTGACTAAATGAGCTGCAAACAGGGACTGTAACCAGGGGTCATACGTGACAAAATGAGCTGCAACAGGGACTGTAACCAGGGCTCATACGTGACAAAATGAGCTACAACAGGGACTGTAACCAGGGCTCATACGTGACAAAATGAGCTGCAAACAGGGACTGTAACCAGGGCTCATACGTGACAAAATGAGCTGCAACAGGGAATGTAACCAGGGCTCATAGATGACAAAATGAGCTGCAACAGGGACTGTAACCAGGGCTCATAGGTGACAAAATGAGCTGCAACGGGGACTGTAAACAGGGCTCATACGTGACAAAATGAGCTGCAACAAGGACTGTAACCAGGGCTCATACGTGACAAAATGAGCTGCAAACAGGGACTGTAAGCAGGGCTCAT